>NC_048599.1:71969056-72034056 GCF_003668045.3 Cricetulus griseus
ATAGAAAGATGCATTCTGATTAAGCCAAAGAAATTTTTAAAAGAAAACTAAAAAGTAGCCAATCATTTATCTGTATACTCACAAATATTTTGTTCTTTTCTGGAAATTTCATCAGTGTTTTTTTGTTGTTGTTGTTATTGCTTTACTTTCTGTGTTTCCTTTATTTTGCATTATTCTTGGAGAGCCTTTCTATCTTAGACTGAATTATATGCATTCAGATCATTGCATGCATCCTACATGTGAAGTCGTTTCGGGAAAGAGTTCCTCTTTGAAGTTGTGTCCCCCTCTAGTCTGTGTCCCTCAGCCAGAGTACTGAGTCTTTCGCTTAGTCTTTGCCCCCTCATGACCGTAAGGTGTGTGGAGAGGGCACTGGCTCTGCTCAGTGTGTTTGCAGTCTTTCTTCCAAACTGGGACAGAAAGAAAGCTGTAGAGGGAAGTGCGTGTGAAACCAGATTCATTTAGAAATTTGTGGTAACTTTTCCTGATACGTGAGGTTGGAGTTAACTTACTTTCTGAAATCAAATTGAAAATGGAAATTTTCATTTCATATAGCTTTAATTTTTCTGTTTTTCCTCCATTTTACTAAGACCTTAGCAATTAATTAATGTACAGATTTAGTAAAAGTTAAGAATCTATGATAGTGATACATGTATGACACTCAGAACATGTACAATAGCATGTATCAAACAGCACTACCTAGTGCCACCTTGATTGTTTCCTTTGAAGTGCTCACCACCTGGAAGAGTATGCCTTATCTGTGGGTGGAAAGTAAGGAAAACTCTTGCTGTGATAGATACTATTCATTCATCATGGACTGGTTTTGTCCAACCAATATAGAGAAAGCCACATTTCATTTTGTCAAACCAAAAACCTACTACCTAGCTACATTTGTTGAAATCTAACACAACATGACAGAAATAGTAGCCAAGCCCTCAACGAACATTGAACTGGTGAAAGATATCAGGAATGGTTTAGCAAAGATAAACATAAAATTAATTTTGTGTTACTTTCTTTTCATTCGCATTCATAACAGGTACACTGTGTCAAATACCCTATAGTAGAGGAGAGCTTGTTCATGCATGCAGGACAAAATAAAGATTAAAAGCTCCAGGAAATCAGCCTCCTTCAAGAAACCATTAAAGTGTGCCTGTCCCTCAGGCTTCACAGATGTGTTGATTGTTGCATTTCAATCATGTAAATATGTTGCAGCATAAAGTAACCAAGATTCCCCATTGTAGAAGCACCCCTGTCTAGGGGTGTGGGGGCAGGGAGGGACGAAAGAGGACTAAATAACACACTGTAATGAAACCTGCCTTTGGGCAGCACAGCACATGCTTCAGTTCTGAATGCCCAGAAATACTTTGTGAGCACTCTAGGCTGCCTAGCAATGGGGATTTTCTAATTCTGGCGAGCTTGACAAAGTAAATACAACTCTTGAACATAAGGCAGCTCCTAATAAAGAAAAAAAAGAAAGAAAGAAAGAAAGAAAAACAATTCCCCCTTGTAAACACCTACATTTGGCCCCATTAAAAATTCTTTCTTCATACCCAGGAACCAGCAGATCCTTAAATATGGGGATCTCAAAGTGACTAGAGAGCTGTCAGGATGTTTTACATCGCCACTGCCACTGAGCACTTCATACACCATCTCAGAGCTTTGGAGAATGATGTTCTTCCTACCCTGTAGGCATTATATAGAGAAACACACTTGCCATTATGTTCTCGGGAGTCATTTGCTTGCAGCCAAAAGGAAACCAACACGTGTTCATGGGTATGTTATCCAGGGTATAAAAGTGTATGCTTGCCACATTTCTGGACTGAGTACTTCTCCAGAGTTGCCAGCTCTGGAAGTTAGCTAGTGGGCTAGCAGTAACATGCTTACCTAAGTTATTTTGAGAGCTTTCAGATTGCAAAAGTCTCTCGTTTCTGCCTTCTCACATCTTAGGATTCTAGTCCATAGCTAAGGGACAGTCGTGCCTCTGCCAGCCCCCGACCTGCATCATGGGTCTGCCGAAGTCCTGAAGATCTCTAATATTTCAGAATGGACCTGAATACAGAGATACTGATTTACCTACTAGCAGTTCACTGAGTACATGGTTTCAGATTATGGAAAGGAACAGGCACTACTTTCAATTGCAGTGACAAGAAGGATTGTTGCCTTTGTTATGGCAGTGTCCATATCATATGCTTTAAAGGAAGAAAGAAATGAAGTGGAAAGGAATTCTCATGTGATTAGCCATTTGAATGTATTTCTAAAACAATTCTTTAAGTTTAGCATTCAGGTCTAAAACATACGTGTGATTTTTTTTTTCTCCCTAAGCCATCTTACTATTCTTAAGAAACTTGATGTGTAGTCCCCAAGATACTGCTCCTAAAATTTTTTTCTCCTTTATCAACAAGTAGAAAAGGGACTTCCCGAGTAAAGTGCACCTGGGATACCTGTCATAGTGGCAGTCAAGATATCCTGTCTTCTTCCCTTTCCTGTGAAGGCCCTGGAGTTTCTCTGCCTGCGCCCCTGCACATACTGGAACATCTCTGCTCTTTGACTGCACCATGTGCTCCAGAGCCATACAGACCTTGAATTAAAGAACTGCTGGAACCAGGGAAGGGGTGGCCACAGTGAGAATCTCCGCTACACAGTTTAGGAAAGATAGATGAAAGGGACTTGGTTGGGACATAGGAAGAGCCCATTTCGCCATTTAGGCAACAGGGCCCTAGGAGCACAGGGATGGAAGTTAGGCTAGTAGCTAATCACCACAATTCCATGCCCTTTCTCAAGAAGTAGCAGGGTAGGGATGGGTGCAGCATGTGATGGGGTGCAGAGAACAGTGGGTGGTGGGGCACAAGGGGTGCAGCAGTTGATGGGGTGCACAGGGCACAGCGGGTGGAGGGGCACGGAGGAAGGTATTTCTGTCTTTTCTTTCCAACTTTAGGTAACAACTAAAGCTATATTATTCCATTACCTAAATGCTTTTTTAAGCCCAGCACATTAATGAAAATAAAAAGAAGGGAGAAATCAGAAGAAAAAGAAACACCCTTTAATTTGTATAAAATAATAAAGTCAGTGCCAAACATAATGACTCATGCCTATAAATCCCTGCTGAGGCAGGAAGATTGCCACTTTGAGTACAAGGCTGGGCCAGGCTAGTTAGTCTAGGCTACAAAGAGAGCCATTGTCTCAAAGAAAGAAAAGAGGTATGGATGAAGAAGGGGAAAGGAAGGGAAGGAGGGGTGATATCAAGCAATGTTTTCCAGAATTTCCTACTTCTCTGGACATATGAACTAAGAAAATATGACTTTTCTGCATCTTAACTGAACGTATAAGAACATGAATGTGTTGTTATTTTTACGCTACAGTCGGAAAGATTCTAGTTTCCTTTTAAGAGAAGCATCCTGAGTAAGTTATCCCCACCCCACAAAGTGCTGGAGCTTCTCTTTCCATGTGTCACAGAACTCAGCTCCTCCACAGGGAGGGTGGTCATAAGGAACCTGGGGTGCCAGGGAAAGACATGTCACTTCAGTACTGGAATGTTTCTTCTGAATCAGAAAAAAGCATGATCTAACAGTGTACCTTTGTACACTGTTCTCTGGTAATGTCTTTCATGAAATGTGAATGTGTGCAGTAACTGTTGTTCCCCATTATTAAAAATATCCACACATGACTTTGTAAGGAAATAATCAACAGTCATAGAAAAAAAATGTTTCTATTACTTCTATGATAGCCTCTACCCTTGAGAACTAAATTCAAATCAGTTCTCATTACTTACAAGCTCTACCAAATCTGCCACCTGCCTGCCAGCCATGCTTAATAACCATTTGCCCATTTGTCTAATGCTCCAGAAAGCTGAAATCTTTCTGCCCTTCAAATATGCCAAGCTTACCTCTTCCTTATAACTTTTCAACTTTATTCTCATCTCCTTAATCTTCTTTCTCCAGATCTTATAAATCCCATCTCAAAATTAAAATCTTAGCACAGGTGTACTCTTAAGGAAGATCTTCACCAGTTAAAGTGGTACCCACAGCCAGTAGTGCCATGTCACCAGTTTCATTTCCTTTCAGGCATCCTTCACTCTCCACATGGTCCACATTTGCATGCTCTCCTGTGCTGTCAACCTCTCCTTGAGCTATGGAAGTATATGTTTTCTCTTCTGGGGCAAGTTCCATGAAAGCAGGGAATCTTGCCTGTCTTACTCAATGTCTCTAATGTTTAGAGACACTGACACATAGAAAATTAAGTATGGATACTGGAGCCAGACTGCCTGAGTTCAGTTCATTTCAGTGTGTTGAGGTTATGACATCACGCCTGCTCTTCTCATTGTTTTGGACTTAGTTACATGGTCCATAGCCATCTACCAGGGAAGCCTGGAAATGAAGCCATTAGTCATAATAGTCTTGTATTTAAGGGACTCAGTACTAGATGAGATGTTGGCAGACAATTACCAGTCTCTGACAAATATGACAGTCCTTTGGAACCCAAGACTATGCTCACATTCTTCCCACAAATATGCATTCCCTTACCCTTCCAGCTAGAAAATTCAAAAATCCTATGCCCTGGTAGTTTATAGAAAAATCAGCCTTGAGGCTTTTGATATAGCTCAGTTAGTAAAAAGGTTGTTTAGTGTGTGAAAGCCCTGGGGTCAATCCCTCAGAATCTAATAAAAATAGGTATGTAGAAAACACTGTAATCTCAACACTCAGGAGGGAGAGGCAGAAGTTCAAGGTCATCCTCTGCTACATACCAAACAGGTCTAGCCTGGGATATATGAGAACCTGAAAAGAAAGAAGGAGAAGGAGGGGAAGGGACCTTTCTCATCTATTATTCCTTTTTCCTTTAAGAAGTCTTCATTTGGCCATTATCAAATATTGCTACATGAAGTTGCTGTTAAAAGATGTGTCCTTTGAAGTTTGAGGACTGGGGTGGCTTTCTGGGTTGAATAACTATAGGGTTCTGACCAGGTTTGTGGTTTCTTTGGCAATACAATTCCCTCAAGGCCTTAGAACAGAGGTTCTCAACCTGCAAGTTGGAACCCTTTTGGGGGTCAAACAACTCTTTCAACAAGGGTCTCCAAATACCATCAGAAAACATAGATGCTTACATTATGATTCATAACAGTAGCGAAATTACAATTGTGAAGTAGCTACAAAAAATAATGTTATGGTTGGGGCTCACCACAACATGAGGAACAGCATGAGGAAGGTTGAGAACCATTGCCTTAGAATGTTCCCAGCCCATTTGCATCCCCTCAGTTCCATGTGCAGAAAGAAAATCTGTATCAAAACATTGGAGTGGGTGAAATAATTGGAGGAACTGAAGGGCATTGCCATCAAACTGTCTCTAGGAGGATAGGAAGGGGAGGAGCTAGGAGACCCCTCCCCCCACTGAAGTTACTGACTGGACATGCTGCTCTTTGGCCACAGCCTTGGGGCTAGCGAATTCCCCTTTCCACTGCAATTGCTTCCTGTCCCTCAGGAAGCAGCTAGCTGGACACTTAAACACTGGTCTAGCCTCCACTTCCACAAAGGCTTCTCAGGGCTTAGGAAGTCAGTGTCTAGTCACTGAATACTGATGCCAGAACAATCATCTCTGCACCAGTGCCTGCCAATTGCAGTAGTTAACACAGCAGGAAAACTGCTCCTGCTTCTCTTCCACCTTCTAAACCTAGTGTACAGATGCATCGAGTTGGATAACCCTAGTCCACATCTTTCCAGTCCCTGCTATGAGAAGGGAACACCAGAAGGCAATTTGAGTGGCTACCAAGTACCTGCTCTAGACTTGAATCTTCCTTTCTGAGATTTCTTTCATTTTCTAAGTAGCTACCTGGGAACCACATGAAATAGTAGGCTTAATTGAAATAAGTACCCTTCCCCTGACCAGTTTAAGGCTATGCCCTTAGTGAAAGTCTTTAAGAAGGCTCAGGAGCACAAACCTCATTGGCAAATGTTGCCACACCACTGTATAAGTGCAAGAATATCAAGGTGCTTGCAGACTATCAAGGCCCTGAATTACCAAGCCTTTGGTTAAGACTGTGAGGTCTAGGCAGGGTACTTCCGTTAACAGAACCATAGTCCCTTCTTCCTAGTACTCTCATTCTAGCTTGAATTCATCTCTTTATAAAGTGGCAAGAGTCAACAGATACACAAGTATTCTAAATTTTTTCAATATTTCATGGTGAGCCACCAATGGGAGATATAAGGTTTGCCTTCTGGGTTATCACAGACATGATAAGAACAACACTCACAAGCTGATCTTTAACCTCGCTGCCCACCTTCCAACCAATCAAATTATATGTATATCATAGAACTTGGGTATTACATGTGTCATTTGCCAAAGTCTGTATTAAAGGGTTGGGAGTTATGCTGTTGTTACAGTGATCCAGTGAGGGTGCTTTAGATAAATGCAGAAGTCTGTGTCTCTCACATAGACCATGTTGGGCAACCTAAGCCCTTAGACTCATTCTGTCATTTTGCTTTGTTCTCCTTAGCACGTAGCTTCAATTTTATGACCAGAATGGCTGCTTCCAGCAAGTGAAAAGAAGGAAGTTAGGTCTGTCCTGAACACTTGCAGAACCTAGAGCAAGAATGCAAAGAAAGGACAACATAATTAGGCTAGAACATTTTGAAATTGTCAAGCCATTAAATATGTCTCTCTTCTTTCTTTTGAAAATATACTCTTCTTTGAATTTAGGATCAGAGCTCTACTTGAGAACATGAAACAGAGAGAATTGCTCTACAGGCTCGCTCCTTTCTCTTCCACAAATGAGACCACTTGAATACTGTGCACACCTAGCTTGCACATCCATAGTGTTTGTGCTGCCCACTAACAGCCATGCCTTTCCTATTCCCGGAGCTTCAAAGTATGCACACCGATAGCACAGTGCACTCATGAGTGGACAAACCTGAAAACAAGAACTGTGCAGGCTTTGTAGCCATCTGCACATGAAATTCAGAGTTTCTATGCCCCAAGAACATATTCAACAAAGAAAGATACAGGGTTTGGGTTTTTTTAACTTTTTTCTTTTTTTCTGGGAGGCAGAAAGAATCTCATGTAATCCAGGCTGACCTCCAACTCTTTAAGTAGCCAAGGATATCTTTGAACTACTGATCCTCTTGCCTCTGATTCAAGAATCCTGGGTTTATAAGCATGTGCCACTACCAGCTATGAGGTTGATACCAATTCTAGATACATGCTGCATTCAACCCCTTATTACCCAACCTATGGGAAAGAGTCTGGTCAGAGGAGAGGTAGATGGAGCCCTCTTGGTGAGGTTCCCTTACTAAGAGGAAAGGGAAATGTAACAGTGCCTATTCCCTTTACAAAACCTCATCCTGGGCTGGAGAGGTGGCTCAGCAGTTAAGAGTACTGACTGTTCTTCCAGAGGACCCGGGCTCAATTCCCAGCACCCATATTGCAGCTCACAACTGTCTGTAACTCTAGTTCTAGGTGATCTGATACCTTAACCCCATTGCACATAAAATAAAGGTTAAGTAAATTATTAAAAAGAAAAACTCATCCTAACACTAACCATGGCACTTCTGCCCAAGATACAGTGACCAAGATGCAGTCACTCAACCTCATCTATTAGTAAAGGAAGCTGGAAAATACAGCCTTTATTCAAGGAGGCCATGTGCCCTTCCAGTATTCAGAGATTCTTTTACTTTCTAAGGAGAATAGATACTGGGAGTAAACTAGCAATCTCTGCCACAGACACATGCCTTTTCACAAATCACACTTGTGTTTAGACAAGTAAGTTCTTCACAGTCTGCTTTCAGAGAGGTGAAAGCAGATTTGGAGGCAAGACAATACTGTCAGTTATAATTGACGGTCAAAATAATTGCACACCTGAACATTTTTCAATGGGCAGCCAATATGCAATGTTCCAGCTCTGAGATGTTGTCTAATTTTCAGATCAATCAAGAAAAACCAAAACCAAATGAATTTCTTAATTCAAAGAATAGCGTCAAATTATGACATTAATGAAAAATATTTTAATCTTAAACCCTGAGAATGAATTGGACCTTAAAAAAATAAAAACATAAACCAAAACATAAACCATGTGTAGCAGATGATTTTCCAGAAGTACTCAGCCACTACCAAATGAACACTTGCAAATCCAAAAAGAAAAAAAAAATTGAGGGAGGGGGAATCATTTCTGGCATTGTTTCCACTGGCCAGGGTGGGTATAAGGATGATGAAAAATTAGGCAGAAGTATACCACACTGTAGTATTTTAACCAAATATAGAATATTTGCAATATAATGTTTCATTATATTGAATCATTCCAATCATATTGTAATCATTATCAAATAATATAAATGTAAAAATATAATAGCTTGAGGTAAGTAAGAGAACTTGCCTTGCAAGCATAAGAACCTGAATTCAAATTCCAAGCAGTTACCTAAAAACCCAAGTTGCATGGCAGCATATGCCTGTACCTCAGGACTGGAGAGCAAAAGCAGGTAGATCCCAAATCTTGCTGACTGGCCAGCCAACCAGCCAAATTGGCAAGTTTTTAGTTCAATGAGAAAGACAAAAAAAAGCTGGGAATAACAGAAGGAGACATTTGCTATCCTGCTCTGGCTACTCCATATACACACCCACACACTCACATACATGCACCACACACATGTACCAAACCCCACACACAATAATAATAATGTAAGTATATAATAGCATGAGACACTGACATTCTTAGTAGCTGAAACAAAGTCTGAAACCTTGTAATAATGATGAATATATCAAGCCTGTTCCATCCTCTTCCTCGTACCTCTGTTAGGAAATCTATCTCTCCACTGAAGAAAGGGAAGTCTCCCAACAAGATAGAACAAGAGAACATTGCTTTAGCCTCCCTCACTCTAGACTCCTGGGGGGAATCAGATGTGTGATTTTTTTTTTTTTTTTTTGGTCAGAAACTAAAAATGGAGTCCCAAGCAGTGAGTTACAGTTCACTGCAACTGTATGTTCCTGGGTACTGATGGTTTTGTTATGCAGCCTTTATTGTAACCATGGCATAGTACTGATTGTCTCCCAGAATGCTTGTCTCTATGCATTTGTTCTTCCTCATTAGTAATAAATTTGATCAGCATTTTTACATACACTTAAACATAAAGCCTCTTTTGCAGCTCAGTCTGACCATGTCTAAGTTTGGGTTGTGAGTAGAAGTAACATGGCCATCTTCCAGGTCCTGTCTTTTGGACCACATTTTTTCCCCAGTCGGCATCAGTCTTTAAGCCAGAAGTGGATCCCTTATTTAAAAGGCAGACCTATCCTTTGTGCTCAGAATTGCCTACTTGTGGGAGTAAAGTAGAGAATAAATACACTTGTACCTTTTAAGAAAATTTATTTAATTTTACTGTGTGTACTTGTAGCCTGCATGTATAGGGACCTGGAGAGGCCAGGAGCATCAGATCCCCTGGACCTGGAGATACATAAGGTTGTTAGCAGTGACATTTCTACCTTTGTCAAGCCACTCTTAGGATAAGAATGCTTCTGTGATGGCTCCTTAGCCTGTGGTCTAATTCATTGCATCACACAGAGTATGATTACAGAAAGCAGCAAGCTCTCTGCATGTGAGGGCACCACAGACCTGAGAGACTCTGCAAGGGAGTGGGATGGATGCTTGCTGTTCATTTGTTTCCTCCCCTTTGTGTGAAGAAGGAAAAATAACTATTAAAACCCAGATGGAGGAGCTTCATATTCTGACATTTCCTTTATTCGCCATTTTGTCAGCAGTGAAGACATGTACAAAAGACAGATTTTTAAAATGAGGCAGATCCTGAATTACATTCTATATTGCTTACTATTCCATTGCTGTGATCAAACACCATAGCCAAGAAAGCAAGAGTTTAGTTGGGCTTCTGGTTCCAGAGTGCTAAAGTCCATCCCTGATAGCAGGGAAACAGGACAGCAAGCTGCAGGCATGACAGTTGGAGAGACAAGCTTGAAGCAGAGGGGCAAACTGGTAGTTAAGGCATTTACTTTCAAAGCCTGCTTCCAGTGACACCCTTCCCCCAGCAAAGCTGCAGCACATAAACCTCTCCAAACAGCATCACGAACCTGGAATCAAGTGTTAAAATCCCCAAGACTATGGCAGACATTTCTCATTCAAGCCACCATACTCTTTTAATACAGCCATGCACTTTGACACTGACCCAGAAGCCAGGTGGGGAATTGTGGGTGCAACTTCCTTTATGTTTATTTACAGAGCCACAATGGGGGGAGGTAATATATACTAAATTCTGAGTTTCTGCTTACATCCTGAAACCCAGTAATTAAATTGCTGATATTCATAGTTATATATAGTGAGTTCTACTTCCAGATTCACTTCCTTGCCCTGGTAAACTCATCTGTTTTTATGTTGCCTTATGTATATTTTTTCTGAGCCCCCTGAAATCTATTTTTTAAGCAAAGGAGGTTTAAATATGTTAGTATAGTACTTGGTAGTTCACAAGTATCTGCACATGTCATTTGATCTCTATGGCAGTCTTGTGAGGGGACAGTTGTTCCTTCATATGAATGAGCACAATGAAGCTTTGACAAGTAATTGGCTTATGAGAGGTCACCCTGAAAGTGAAGAACAAATGCAGGAATCACACTGTCACTCCACCTCCACACCCAGTGCTCTTGCACCAGTGACTTCTGCTGTGTCTATGGCAGGGCCCCTGGACACTGGGGCAGAGTGACAGATCTTCAGCTAGGGGACCAACATAGGTATGAACTAGTTTTCACTCTATTTGTTATGTTTAAAAGAAAATGAAAATTATTGGGAACTGTTCTGAAAGATTAATGTTTCATGGTTCTGAGCAACACAAACTGGCTTTCCAGGGAGTATGAGGCAGTTGTAAAAGATGTAGATGAATCCCTACCCATCTGCTAAGGGTTAAAATGCACTCCATCATTTGTTTTCAGAAAGCAAACAGTGCGTGGCGGTTTCCTTTTGGCAAAGTATGAAAAATATAAATTGGTTCAACTTACTTTAATGAATATTTACTTTCAGTTTGCCTCAAATCCAGGTGTAATCTCCATTGATTATGTTAGCCCTTCTGTTTGGGAACTGTTGGTGCTGAACACAAGTCTGGCAGTTGGGGAGAAAAGGAATTAATAAGGGAACCATTAAGACAGGAAATTCGATTCTGTGTGTCTATAGGATCAGTTTGTTGCTGACCCACAAGGGACAGGTAGTGGCTAAGCCCAGCAAAATGGAGAGACAGACCTTGGGGAAGAACTTCAAAATCCTGTCTGCCCTCCTTGGGAAGTCCTGGAGCAACAGAGCTATCATTCTGCTGCTTGGTTCTAGCCAGAGCTTTCTGTGGAATGCATATGCCTTTGGCAGAAGCCTCTGAACCTGCCAGAGTGTTTTAGTACACTGTTTCCTTCCATACAGTAGTGGCAGAAGGGAATCCATTGATCACATCAATCCCTGCAAATTTCCCAATTTCCTGTAGGAATCATGGAAGTTCCTATTTTTTTCCATACCTCTACCCATGCAGTCATGGTACTAAGGCAAAAACTAGGTTGCCAACCAACCAGATACCCATCCCCCTGCCTCATCTGCACAGTCCTCACCTCTCCAAAGTCTGAGGAAACAAACGGATGGAAAAAATATTCAGTTCAGGGTAAAAGACCCATTTTTGCTTTGGCCTTTGCTCGGGTATAAAAAGAGACAGATGAATCCTCTGATTGGGTTTATAATATTGAGAATCATTTCATACATTAGTCCCATTCACTTTTACTTGAGTCGTTTTTATTTAAACTGTTATTCAGTGAAATCTCAACATCTATAAGTTTATCTGTGCTATAGCCTTGAAGTTTATCATAAAGAAGGTCACCATGCTTTTTCAGAAGACAGATCTGGGATGCAGTGGCACCTCAGCAGTTACATGTCAAATGTATGCAGGCTTTAGAAGCCTCAGAGGAGAACTCCCTGACACACCTGGCAAGGCTGGAACCTGAGCTCCTTTCTTTGCTGCTTCACATCACACTGATGTGGCACACAGGGGAGGCTTGGAAAGAAAGAACAAAAACACTCTGCTCAAGAATTTATATTGCATGGTGACCACATTCAAGAAATCAACAAAAGCAAGCAAACCCACACAGAGGCACTGATTTCCCAGCCCTCTTTGGGCTTTTTCAGAGGACAAGAATATATAACCAGCTTTACAGTAAAGCATTTGGCTAGGAGTGATTACTCATATCACCCCCAAATTTTCATGATCAAAAGTAGCACATGAATAATATGTGACTTTTCTACAAAGCCATTCAACCCAAAAGATTCCCAAGCATGTCATGTGTCACTTTATTTTTTTTCCTAATGATGGCATTCAACCAATTGGCTCACTCATTGCCTAGATAAAGAGGGGAGAGAGAAGTGCTTAGGCAGTCACTAAGCTAATAGTTGAGCTCCTAAAATATGTTTTTGCTAGTCCTGGATAAACTGCACTTGTGTTCCTGTTCAGATTATCCATGCAGGTTGAGCCTTCAAATACACCCTGCCTTATATTACACTGCTCTGGCTATTGGACAAATCCCATTCTCCTTGTCAAAACCAAGGCCGTCACTTAAGAGCCCACTGAAATCCCATCTCTGTAAAGCTTTCTCCTCTGCCTGGAGAGTTGACTGTGAGGTAATTTGTGCACTACCCTTATTCGTGTCAGCTGGCTACAGGAAAGCAGGTGTGTGGAAGGTGTTATGCTTGCTTCAGAATGCCTTCCAGATTCTGTTTGTCAAGGTGGCTCCATAAGGCAGCCATTTGGTAGTTTCCAGTATCACACACTCACACACACACACAGTAACTTTCTGTAAGTTTCAGATAACCAAGCCATGCATATATGCTGCTCGTTTTCCTCTGGGCTCATCAGCAACAACCCTTGAAGTGAAATACAAATATAACTAAAGATCTTTCTCCCTCCTGTTTCTTCTATGGTCAGTGACTATGTGGGCATTTGCAGTGATGCTTGTTGCCTCAGACCAGGGAGCCATGCTTCCTTCTAGACCACTGAGCCTATCCTGCTCTCATTTCTGCTGAAATCTTCTAGGGAACAAACTAGAGTGCAGGGAACTGAAGGAATTATTTGGGAACAAATGGGTCTCATCTGAGATTCAGGAAGCAAACAGTTACTTAATAAGCTACAGGCTGGGTGCTGAGGATGAAATGAACAGTTCTGTGTTAATGTCCCACATTTTTCTGACCTCCTTCACCCACTTGATGTCTTTGTTGACCATGCATCTGTACAGCAGTATTTTTTCATCCGAAATGCATTTGTATTTGAGACAAAGAAATCAAGGAAGAAACTTTTCATAAATCGTCTTAAATGTCTTTAAATATTTTGATTATTTACACACAGCTTGTGTTTACATGACAACAAGGAAGCCTTTCATCAGGAAAGCATCTAGCTGGAACATATGCTAGTGGGCAAACATTTTGACAAAAATAGTCCTAGGCCCCCCTCCCCCCACTGAAGAGAGTTTTCCAGTGAATGTCCCAGCCAGGTTGCCTATGAGAGAACACTATCCTATCCTGTCTTGCCTATGGCCTTGCCCTCCTATCTTGTCCCTCACACAACAGAGAGAGTCATCCTTTGTCACCCTGGAGAAGTAGTTCTAAAAACCCCTGCAGATTCCAACATCTATGGATGCCAAAGCCCCTCCTATACAATGGCATATTGTTTGCCTGTAACTATACATATCCTCCTATAGACTTTAAATGATCTGTAGATTATGGTAATGCCTAAAACAATGAAAATGCCATGTGACTAGATGTTTTGCTATGTTAAATAGAGAGTAATAATGATATAAAAGTCTCTATGTGTTCAGTACAGATCATTTCTTTTTTAATAGTTTCCAGACATGCTTGTTGATGTAGAATTCACTAATCTGGAAAGTCAACTCTCTCTTCCTTTAATTTTAATTTTGTTTTTGTTTTTATTTTTTTGTTGTTGTTGTTTTGTTTTGTTTTCTTGATGATGTCTCACTATGTGTCCCTGGCTGGCTTGAAACTCATTTTGCAGATCAGGTTGCCCTCAAATTCACAATAGAGATCCACCTACCTCTACCTCCCAACTAAATTTTGGTGTGTGTGTGTGTGTGTGTGTGTGTGTGTGTGTGTGTGTGTAAGAGAGAGAGAGAGAGACAGACAGACAGACAGACAGACAGACAGACACAGAGAGAGAGACAGAGAGACAGACACAGAAAGAAAACTGATAATTTAAAAAGTGTTATGTTCCTTTCTCTTTTTTGCAGGGGTGGGTCTGGAACTCAAATATCTGCCTGTCTCTGCCTCCTGAGTGCTTGGAAAAAGGTGTGTGCCACCATGCCTGGCATATATTCCTTTTAAAACAAAAACATTCTTTTAAACCTGCAGTCTGGGCTGTGGGGTGGGTCTGCTTAAGTAAGCTTGGAGCTGACTAGGGGAGTTGGGCTACTCAAAGCCAAACTACACTTTGAAAGTCTACTCTAACCTTAGGCATTGAGGCAGGGCTGTAGTCAATGCCTTGGCTAGCTCACCTGTGCATATGAAAAGCACTGCAGTCCATTAGCACTGTTCACTCTATGTCAATACTTCTGTGAAAAATATAAGTTCCTAGAAAAAGTATAGTAATGAAATAGAATCATCAGGTCAACTTACACACAAAGAGAAGCAAGCATCTGTGGGAATCCATCATTCGTGGAAAGCTAAAGTTGATTAAAAACCAATTTCAGACCTTGGCAAAAACAAAACCAGAAAAAATGCTATAACTTATGATTTTTTTTAATTTGTGCATTTGCCTGTTTTCATCCCCACCCATGAAAGAAAAATCTTAATAGATTTAGTTTGGGACTCTGAAGTCATTCCACTGAGAATCTTGGTCTAGTTTCTAACAGTAGCTGTAATTTGTAAAAACCTAGTAAGAATAGGATGTGAAGATAATGGGCTCCGTCTAAGGAATTGTTTTAGCAGAGATTTCATATGCAAGACTAAATGCTGATCAACAGAGCATAATATTGTATTCTGAAGTGTGTGGGGAAAGCAAAATTAATTTTGTCTTCTTTCCTTCCCTCACAATGCACCACAGCGACTGCATTTGCCTCCAGACTTGTCAGACACAGTGAGTCGCTCAAGCAAACAGGATCTGGCAGAATCCGCCAAGCTGCTGGGCCCAGGCTGTGGCATGATGGCCGGAGGCAGGAAGCACCTGGACTTCTAGGGAATCCTCCTTAGTAACTGCATGCGGAATTATCTGACACCCTAATTATGATTGCAAATAGCTTATGTAAATATTTTTCTTAATGATTTGACCCTCCAATCTTTGAAAAACACAGGATTACAAAATGGAGCCATCATTCTTCTGTTTAGTTTGTTTCATTGTTTTTTTCCACCAACTTTTGTACAAAAATAATACAGCAGAAATACCATCATTTGACATTTAGCTGCTGTTGTGTATTTTAAAATACTAATTAATTTTTAAATAAACACCAAAAACAATACCCCAAACCATGATGTGCCTTAGAGTGCTCATTGGTTTATGTAAACTGTAGCAATGGGATGATGATGACATTCTGTGATGGTAACATGCATGTTGCACCCTGTGGATTGTAGAATGTGAATTCAAGTTGTGTGTGATACATTAGTCTGTGTTTTTGAAAAACTACTAAGGCTTTTTTTAAAAAATGTTTTGTTTGCTAGTATATAAAAGAATTTGCATCTGTATGTCCTGTTGTTTAAAGTGGTGAAGACAAAAAACATATTTGGGGGATTTCGTCTTAATTGCCCCCACACAATAGTTAGTGCATACAGAGCTTGACTACACAAAAGCAGCTGGGTGGACTGCTGTCCTAAAGTTCTAAGTAATTGACATCAGTACTGGGAAATTATGTCAACAGACAAAATTCAAGACTGAAATTCAAGCTGGCAGCTACACTAACGTTGAGGTCCCAGAGATGGGTACGGAAGCCCCGTGAGCAGGTTACAGAATGTGGGTCTAAGACAAAGTGAAAAACTGAAACAAACTCGGATTTCCATTGTGTCACCTAAACCCTTTGTTAACTATGAGCATTGGCTGAGCATGTTAATGAATCTCTAACCATATAACATGTCTTGGGAACACAGTATATGGATCAAGTTTTCATGTAAAACACTAGGGTTTGGTGTCATAGGTCCATATTCTTGAAGGGCTTGACAAATGATAGGTACAAAGTGAAAGTTAGAAAGCAACTTGCATGTATTTAAAGACTCAAGTTTTTTCAAAAAGATGTTTAACATCTATTGGCAGAAATTGAATTTCCAAAATACATTTTCAAATAAATTAGAATATTTTGAAGCACCTTTAACTAACGTTTTAAGCAGTTTCCTTTTAATATACCACAAATTATATTCTATTTGCTCTTGACAACATTGTGGAAAACAAAGACTGGGTTTTTAAAACTGTCTAACCAATATGATGAATGTCAGTCACTGAAAAAAAAAAAAAGCCCACTGTAGCATAAACACACACTGTATACAGCTCTTATTCAGAATTAGAATAATTGAATCAATGACAGTGATTTGCCAGGATGTCAAATCTCTCCATCATACCCTGTCACTACCAGTTTATTTTTTGTGATAAAATAAAAAAGACAACTATTTTGTCACCACGACTTCATTAGCACTAAAAAAATCAGGTTGATTCTTTTTTTTTTTTAGAATGTCTGGTTTATTTTTTTTCATCCCTTTTAATTCTAAAGACACAAATTCTTCCCCATTTTCTTTTCAAAATAAAGTTTCAGAATTGATCTGTCAGTTAAAATTAAAGGGCTTTTATATTGAGGAGAGGTGCTTTTAAGATTTAAAACAACTTCAAAAATTCATTTCCTCCATACACAATAAATCAAATTACACAGAGAAGCCTTGCTGTCCTCAAACAGATTGTGAATAAACTGAAGTGAATGTTTAATTGTCTTAATAACTAATCTTTCTCTTACCCTGTTGTGATTAATTTTACACAAATACACAACAGCACAATTATATGGCATTTGACTCTGAAAGGAAGTGTGAAACCATCACATATATAAATTGCTTATAAAATACTTATCAGTTTGCTTCTTGGCTACTCCTAGTAGATATGTGCTTTACAAATAGAAAAATTCCCTAGAAATTGAGAAAGCATATGTGAACCCTTAGTTTAAATAGAAATTAAACTTTTCAAACTCTTAAATAAATAGAGTACCTGGACTTTCCAAAAATACTACATCCACCACTTTGTTTTTCAGATTCCCTCTGCATATTTTAATAATAATAATAATAATAATAATAATAATAATAACAATAATAATAATAATAAATAAGACGAAGCTGCTATTGGAAACAGATGTATGGTGCTATTTTGTTTTCTTTTCCTCTGAGAAAAACCCATTCTAAAAATATGTTTTCCTTCATCTGGAAATTATTTGTTCTCTATTACCCCAACAACTTTCTACATGAAAATATTAGTTTTCAAAATGCTAACATATAATACATATATCACATGCTACTGTATATATAATATATATACACATATATATATTATATATAATATATGCCCTTTTGATGTATTATGAAGTGTATACTATATTCATAGATTTTAACTTGTCTGGAATATAAATACTTAAGAGCACTGTCAAATAGAGTATCTGTAATATCTCTGTGTGTTTTCAGTGTTTCCAGTGCGTGAACCCCAAAGCCCTTTGTGGTATTCATTCCTTGTGTTAGATCTGCCTTTCTTTAACATGAGGTATATATTTTGACTACTATAGGTTGCTCAGGTATAGGGCTCTGAGACCCTCTGAATTTTTTAATAGCTACTGAGCAAGATCACTTTTCTTATCTTGTTTTTTGCTCATTCTTTATCACTACACCCAGAACCTTCTAGTACTAACACAAGAACAAATGAAAATGCTTCAAAAGCATTCCCAGTCTTTTAATGTTAATGAATGCAACATACACATACACCTTCAGCAAGGGTGTGTGGGATAACCCATATTGGTTAAGCCCATTATTAATGTTGTCTCTAAGACATCATGTTATTATGTTCCAAAGATAGTCACTATCAATATCGGAATTGCACAATATAAACCCTAAAAATTCCCACTTTGAACTTGAAAAATGAGCATTTAGTCATCTATGACCAAGGTCAAAAAAATATTGAAAAACAGAATAATGTGTATTTGCCCTCAATCAACTCAATATATAGAAACATAGGCCCCCTCAAAAAAAAAAAAAAAAAAAAAAAAAAAAAACCTTTTTTCTTGAAACATTAAGGCCCAGAGCATAAAGACATGAATAAAGATGATCAGTGCCATCCTGTGATAGCAAACACTGAAACACAAAGCTAAATGTTAACACCATAGATGTAATTTTTAGGAAGCGTATTTATGATGTTTCATTTAAGCAGGAAGAAGATGTGATGTAAGCAGTGTTGAGAAGCCAGTTGTTTACCACCATAGAAGAGTTGCTGGAAGTTATAGCTTTAGGGGACGGGAAATCCTTGGAATTTCATCGAAGTACAAAGCAAAGTTATTTTCACCTATAGCAGCAGTTCTCAACATGTGTGTCAAGACCACTTTGGGAGTTGAATAACCCTTTCATAAGGGTCATTCCTGCATATTAGATATTTATACTACAATTCATAATAGTAGTAAAATTACAGTTATGAAATAGCAACAGCCATAACAAAATTATGAGAACAGGTCACCACAACATGAGAAACTGTACTAAAGGATCAAGGGTCCCAGCATTAGGAAGGTTGAGAACCACTGATCTGGAGCAAGTCAACTCTGATTCTATTCACCTGACGTCCCTAAGTCAGTCAAACCTTAAGATAAAATGTAAGCTGTTTGCACCAGGATGTCACAAAACTTGGTCGTCATCCTGGAAAGTGACACTAAAACACCCCTGCAGATTTTCCATTGCGAAATCTATATACCTGTCAGTAAATAAACAAATGAAAATGATTACTGGGAGTCAAAAACCAACTCCCGGACACTGAGACCACACAGCCTGGGATACAGACAGCTCATCTCCCTAGGGTGCATTCGAGCAGAAGGCAAGGCTGCTGTTCTCATCCTGCTGGTCCAGAGGCTTCCACGGCTGAGCATCCCTCCTTCAGCATATACCAGGTTGTGCCACTGCGCCCTGGCAGTCCTGACCCTCCAAGGACTTGTATACGTGCCCAACTGCACACACCCAGACCCTCAGTTCTCACGCCACTCCCAGATCTTACTCCCAAAATTCCATGTGCAGTTCTCTGTAGTCTGTGCGCTCTCCTCAGCAGAGCCATGGGCCAGCAGTGACTGCGACACAGCCCTTCTCTGACAGTTCCCTCAACACACATCCCTCAGGGAGTGGAAGCTGCAGAATGTCAGGGGGTGGAAATGTCTGCAAGGGCAATGGTACCAACAGTGTATATGTGCCAGCAGGCAGTGCAGGGTGACATGAACAGTGACTTCAAGCACACACACAACTCTGCTAGAATAAAACTCAGCAGATCTAAGTGATCTATCTGTAGGTAATAGCTTAACTACTAAATGGGAGAAGTGCAACTGCAGGGTTATGTTGACATCATCAAATCATTTATTTTTTATCATTTGCCTTTGGGGATTTAAAAAGAAAAAAATCAGAGTTGAAATGCATGGAATTGTCTTTTCCCTCAGATGTCTCTCCATGCTTAAATATTTTTAATCCAGAGGGTCACATACCCCTCCCCCCCCCCCGACACACACACACACACACACACACACACAAATTTTTCACTGAAGTTCACTGAAGAAAATATGTCTACTTTGACTTAAGTGTTGTACAGAGCAGACAGAAAATAACAGTCAGACAGGCCTTTTTCTAACCAACAAAGGCTTATTTCTTTTCTCCATCCACTGCTTGGGCTCAGGCACTCCTGCCCTGCGTGCCGCCACTTTAAACATGATCAGATCTGTGCTTCTTTGCAAATAACAACTGACCAACAATGGGCCCTGCTTCATAGATTTGGGAATGTTTGGCTTAAGCTGCCAATGACTGAAGGCCTTTAACTCCCACTGGCCAGTCACAGTCTGCTTTGTTGTTGTCTGTTGATGTGTCTGTGCTCATTATTCCTTGACATGCAACATTCCCCCTCCACCCTCCAACCATCCACAACGGCACAGAAAGCAAGACTCAAATGGGAACAGCTGTAGGGGTTCAATGGGAAATGATGCCTCTTGTGCAAAGGGGAGGGAGACAGGACAGGGAGAGAGGTCATCTGAAAGAGGCGACAGCTTTCAGAGTCTTGTTTAAGAACTCAACCTTTGAATATACTTCCTTGAAATTATAGTGGAGATTGGCTGCCCATTTTGAAAATGCCAGCTTCAATTCAAAACACGACTCCTAGTGAATCGCTTGTTGCATTTTTTAAATTATGTCTAAACTTTGAGCTTTTAAATTAAATAAATGGATAAACTGCAAGTGTTGCCATTTTCTATACATGTTGTAGGATGCAGATTCACACAGCTGTGTTTTTTTTTCCTGATACATTGCCAACTTCTGATGTCTGTAAAAATTACCTCCTTGAGGGCCATCAGGTTGTAAAATGGAGTGTGTATGAACCTAACCATTGATTTAGGATGCTAACCTAATGTGGAAACAAAATTTGTAACACCACACTATAAGGTTAAAAAGAAAATAGTGTAATAAAGAAAATACAAAGGCTTTGGCATGGTTTTTACAATCAACAATGGTTAATTTTGATATGTATTTGTGAACAACTGCAAAACACTTAGGTTTAAAACTCTTGCAAGCACTTTTAATTGATTAGGAATGAATTCTAGATGCACAAAATGATCGGACTGTGAACAGTAATACAGCTATATCTAAGAACAATTAACTTTTGCTGGCCAAGAAAGAAACAAATGATTGCATGAAAATGTGTATAAAACATCTATAGAGTATTCTTGTCAAATATAAATGAAATTAACTTTATTATAGAAATCATTCTGAGGATTTCTAGGGAAGACAAATACTTACATTTTGACATAAAACAAATTGGATTATATCGAAGACACGCTCTACCTTTTAGCTATCAACTTCTCCTTGAATTTATATCTTACCCTTTTTTGCACATAAACTTCATCTGTTAACAACCTTTGGAAAACCAACAGATATTTCTTACATATATCTAGTGTGTGTTGTTCCAGGTTTAATTATATGCAAAGGAATGATACAAACTTGGAACATCAGTCCATAAACTATGAACAGATGGGTAGAAGTATTCGATATATCTTGATAAAACTCTTAACTCCATGGCAAATCTTGTCAATCATGGTTTCCTTTAAACAACCACATGAGCCAACACAGATGCAAGATCCACCAGCCTGTGTTGTTCTTTTCTTCCTTATAACATACAAATGCCCATTTACAAATAATACACCAAAATTAATAAAAGTTTGGATACCAAAATGAAGATTTGTTCCAACTGATACCGTGCCTTCTGTATGCAAAGGTCCTTGTTTCTAGTCCATTCCCGGGCTCCAATACAGGACACAGTTGCAAAGTGAAGTGCTTCTAACAGCCATTTCTCTTTCTTTCCTGAACACCCAACTGCTGTGTCCACATAGTCACTGACAGAGTGAACACAATTTTCTCTCTCGATCATGCTTTCTCTCTTTACTGTAATCGGGGCCAGTACTGAGACATGTCAGGTTCACTTCCGGGAACTTGGACAGGAACTGACACTCCAGGGGAAATGAGTCCTGTAAATGAATAATAAAAAAAAAAAACAGCCACAAGGGTAGACTCTAAAGTTGGCACACAGTGTGAGCACACAGACTTTCTAAAAACCCTGACATTTCCTAATACTTCTTTTATACTTTGTATTAAAATGAAAACTTTCAATCATTAGAAAGAAAAGGAGTCCTTTTGAAATTAGAAACTATGTTCACAAATACCTCCTAAAACCCAAATCAGCCTCCCTGACATTTGGAAGTTAATCAGTACAACCATTTCTGGGAGACTTATGTGGTACCTCCTCAGCTGGCATCAAGAAGCTAGAAGATGTATAAGTCTTCCAAAAAGCACCCACATCAATCTCAGTGAACCCTGTCCACTGTCCAGCTCAGGCTACGATGTCTTCTGGAAATTTGATCTCAGGCCTTGTCTTCACACACCATTTCTGTGATCAAACTCACCACCATCAATGATCTCTCTTTTGTCTATATAGTGTCAACTCACTAACTTAACTGAATTTCCCTTTTCAGTCAGCTTTCTCCAGAACAAGAATAGTCAAATGTTCAACACACCCTTAATGCAAGGCCAGAAGTTTCTTCTCAAGTCAGCTGTAGAAGTACAGGTGATCATTTGGCCAAAGAGGCCCAGTAGACCCCTCTTCGAAGCTACAGAGAGCTCACCTGTTGAAGTGGTCCCCGAGGTGCCCATGGGCTGACTGTTCATGTGTGTTTGCATGTGCGGAGGGGTGTAGGTGTCATAACTCCGCCCATTTACCGAAGGACTGGTGGGTAGCATGCAGGAGTATGAAGAGGTCTGGCTGGGGACTGGGGGCTGCCGGGAGAAAGAAAAACCTGTGATTACTGGAAACACATTACACAACCACATCCTGGGGTTCCTTTTCCCCAGGCCCTCTGGTTATTACTAATGCCTCTTTAGAATGAACTAGAATTCCATATAATGAGTCTAACTAAGCTTGGTGACCAGAGCAAAGCCACCTATGTGACAAATTTCTGAAACACAGTAAATTCAAACCAACGTCCAGTTTTGGTAGTCTGCACTGTCTTTTACCTCTGCCAGAGATTTGAGAATGCTAAGATCACCAAATTCCATAGTTCAACTGCAGGATAGAGAGCAATAGAACTCTTTGGAGAACTTGATGTAGGGACCTTGAGAACCTTCCAGTGCCGGACTTGGAGGATTAGAGATTTTTTTTTAAGATGCAGCCATAATGAAGTCAGGTTAAAGAGGTCAGAAATGTCAGTGAATGAGTATAACTTAAACACAACATGAGGATTAATTGACTTCTTAACTGACCCAAAAGTCCCGATTGAGTCTCATCCATAAAATTATGGTGCTATCTTCTAAGCAATCAAAATGGAAATGTCGAGGAGATAAACTTCTCTCATAACTAAATAAGAAATATGCAGAGCTAGGATAACGCCCCCCCACCCCCTCGAGCTATGGGAGCCCTTAAGGGTTATTTGGGGTCGGAAAACTCATGAGGTGAATCAACAGAAGCATGGTGTCAGCAATAGCTGCTCTGTTCTGCTCTGCAAATGCTTGACATTGCCATCCTCATTCACAAAGAATGACACCTGCTAAAGAAGGTCCAGAGAAAGATGCCCATTCTTTGCAAGACGTGGAGGATTTTGATCAACAGGATGAAGCCATTGACTTAGAGGCCACCCCTCCCCATTGCAAAATGCACAGAAGAATTTTCTCTGAACTGTAAAATCACAGATCATTTTTATTTTCTCTGTAACAATGAAGCCATTTACATCTGTAACTGTATAATCTGTATAATTTTTAAAAGTCATGTTAGCTGGGTAATTTGAAATAAATCAACGTATGTCTTATATGTAGAAGCAAGTTTAATATAATCCAGCATCTATCTAGTTGTTTCATTTTGTTTTTCCATGTGCACATTATGTCACACTCACAGAAATCTAGATGTTGTTATAATATATAACACTGCCCAACATACTCAGTGGCCTCGATAAAGTCAGATGGTGACTGCTCATATATATCAAGTTTATAAAGGCAAGCAGGCCTAAAGAGCCCTGCCAGAATTTCAGTTTGCATTTGTTTCTAATTCCTACAATCACTTCCTCTAGGCAACCTGACTTCTGGAAAATTCCAAAATAGTTATAGCAATACTAATGGACTGTTGGTCCCTTCATTTATATCAATTGTACTATGGCCAATAAAAACAAGATACAATAGAAAAGAAGTGTGTGAAGAAGTTGCCAAGCTAGCTATTCCAGTATGGGTCAGAAGACTGGGAGACTTTTATTTTGCTGCTATTTGACTTTGAAACCTGGCAAAAGATGTTCAATGGAGAATAAACAATCTGTGTAACCCCAGAACTGTTTCCAGCAGGGGCTCCTGCCACCAAGCTCATATAATCAAGCATATCTATCTAATGGTTACACAAGCAGGAGACTGCCAGGCGGTGGTGGCACACACCTTTAATCCCAGCACTCAGGAGGAGGAGGCAGAGGCAGGCGGATCACTTGTGAGTTCGAGACCAGCATGGTCTACAAGAGCTAGATCCAGGACAGCCTCCAAAGCAACAGAGAAACCCTGTCTCAAAAAAACCACAAAAAAAGAAAACAAAGAAAATAAAGGAAAAAAAAGCAGGAGATGTAGGAACGCTGATGTAGAAGACCCATCAGAATTCCCACAGCAAGAATCCACCCAGCAACAAAGGTCTTGTACGTTCTAAGAGCCCTGTACAACTAGCATTAGAAAATGCCAGCTGAGTCCAAGACCTACCCCTAAGAGCACAGGCCAGGGTACTATGCTGAAAATGCCATAGGTACTACCAACCTGTCATGTCATATACAGCTGATACACATTGAATTTCAAGCAAACACTTTCAATTACATTTTTACTTTTAAATATGGAAAGAACTAGTTTCCCTATTTTGGTAAATATATTTCACTGTGTAGAAGAATCCCATTTCTCAGCCCCCCCCCCTTCTTTTCTTCCTCACTAGTTTCTCACATGGGCCAAAAATAATCCTCAAAATGCTTCTGCTGATTCTGTATTTATTAATACAAACACACTAACATAAACACCAAGCTTTTACATACTAACATCTTAATGCCTTATATTATGTCATCATTATTTCTGCTTTGTGGCACAAGCTTCATTGGTACCCAAAACAGACCTCACTACCACCCAGAATTACCCAGCTAACATGATGATAAAAGGCACATTAACTTGACTGAACAGATCAAGTGTTTGTTTTTCAAGGGCATGAATCAATCAATCAATCAATCAATCAATCAATCAACTCAAAGAGATTGGATAGACTGTCTCAGAGTTGACTGGTCAAGCCAATCACTGTCACAAGAAGCACTCCCAAGGGGGTAAACGCAGCAGACGGGGTGTGAAAGCCCTAACCCATTCCTTGCCCTGTGCAGCAGGTGGCCAGCCTCTCTTACTTGCATAGGCAGGTTGTTTGCCATGGTGAAGCTGGGCATAGGTGGCAGAGCAGAGTACGTGTTGGTGAGGGCGGTGTCT
The DNA here is from genome assembly GCF_003668045.3 of Cricetulus griseus. Classification (NCBI taxonomy): domain Eukaryota; kingdom Metazoa; phylum Chordata; class Mammalia; order Rodentia; family Cricetidae; genus Cricetulus; species Cricetulus griseus. The sequence continues at coordinate 71,994,264 of NC_048599.1, forward strand.
GTTCGCCCTAACATGGAGCCTGATGTGAAGGAGGAAACTGTGGAGAGAGAGAGAGAAAGAGAGAGATGGGAGGTCATTACAGGACGAGGAAGAGCCCAGGGCAAACAGATTTAAGAACTTTTCTTGGCAGTCAGCATTTCAAGTTACCAGGCGTGGTGGGCTGTGGAATTGGCTGATAGACACTGGTGCTGAAACTGCTGCTGATAGGAATATGACTAGGGGTGTTGCTCGCCTGTCTTCTCTGGTTCCTCAGTTTTTCTTCTCTTCTCCATTTGGCCCTTCGATTAGAAAACCATACCTGGAAATGCGTGGAATAGGTTAGCCCTGTGCTCCTCACCAGCTTTGCCACAAACAAAAACCCCTCCATAACCACTGTTCTCTACCCTAGGACAAGAGAGTCGTTGCAAACTGACCCTGTTACAAGTTATATAAATGACTGGTATGCAGACAAGACAAGGTATAAGGATCACAACGAATAAAACCAACATAGTCCTTATGTACCTGTATTCTTGCTTCGGGTAGATCTATTTTGGCTGCTAGTCTTTCCCGGGCAAACACATCTGGATAATGAGTCCTCTCAAACTCTGGAAGAGGAAGTTGGGTTTATATGTTATTCCAGAACTACACAAAGTATCTGAACCCTGGATCAAGCTGTCTTTTGACATCCTGCTCCCGTCTCCTCCAACCAATATTCTTTCAAATAACTCTATTGAAGTTACAAGAACTTTCTCACCAGAACTAAGTTTTCTTTGGAATGACATTCAGTGAGTGTCACCATTTGTGGCCGGAGACAGCCAGAACATCATTTTCTTTGTATGTCAGAATTTTAATCTTTCAACTTACTGGTTTGTGAAAAGAAGAAAGAAAATGCACACCCACATACACACTGGGAAAAGATGGCCAGAGGGGAGGGGGAAACAGAAGTGTGAAGGGGGAATCTCAGTCTTCTATGCAAAGGACCTGAGCTAAATTTAGCCCTGTGTGCCATTGGTGTGGCATTTGCTTCAATTTAATGCATCTCTACTTTGAAAAATTCCCATCACCTTTCTCCAGAGCCTCAATCTGCTCTTGGGTAAAAGATGTTCTATTTCTTTGCAGCTTCCGCTTCAGCTGAAGTCGCATTTGAGCTTCATCCGAGTCTTCTCCATTCGAACTGATGGAGTTGGTGTTCTCTCCCCCTCCTTCCTGTTGCTGGCAGCCATCTGCAACAAAAAGAATAGGACAATAAGAGAAATTGGGATGGCATGGGGAGCTCCTAATGGGACTTGGTACAGTTATAAACTCCAAGGGCTGGGCAGTCTGAGTCCCCGCAAAGCCTCACTAAGATAATAAAGTGTTAGCCTTCCTTAATGACACTGTTACCGGAATCATTGTCCTTTATGTTTTTCTCAAGATGAGACCTGACTCTACTCTCACAAAGTAGCATTTCTTTGAATGGCAAAGCAATCCCGAAAGTTCCAGGCAAAATGATCTTTCACTACTGACTCCTCGAATGCCTCACCCGGTTCCCTTGCCCTCCAGAAAGTGTTTACCTATGGCTGTGCTGGGAAAACAGAGTGATGTGCAAGACTTCAGCTGATCTATAAGCAGTAATTCCTATCTAATCAATTAGATGTTGATAGGTTTGTAGAAAATGCTATTAAGAAACCAAACCAAGCTTGTAATCTTTTAAAAAAAATATTTATCTAGTTTTTATTTGAATTCTGCACAGTCAATTTCATTTTAAAGGTTGTGAATTTAGAAGTGCTTGCATTGTTCTGCAGTTTTATTCAACCATTGTGTGAGTGTGTTTCGCCTTGACACCTATTACGAGCACAGCTGTAATTATATCATCACCAAGAACAGGCTATAATTGCTGAAAATGGAATTTTATATTTAGATAAAAGGACTGTCCATTCTTTGTAATGTGTTGCACCAGAGAAAAGTAAGATTTCTTTTAAATTTTTAACGTGTAATTTTAAAAAAGAAATCGTGGAGAGTTCACTAACTAGCTAAATATGCTATGCTGCAGCTGAGTCCTTGGCATATCGTTTAAGTGGTACATTTTTAATTAGGGCATTTCCACCACTTTTAATGTAATTTCTATCATTAAACAGGGAAAGTTTCATTGTTTTCCTTTGCGTTTGGTGCAGAGATATGCACTTGGGCTAGCTGACTCTGCCGTGCACCTTTGCCTGCAAGGCGGCAGCCTGTGGGAAGGGAAGGATTCGGGCCCTGGCTGGGCTTCCCAGGGCACTGAAGGCTGAGTCTTGGGTCCTGAGGCCTGTGGCCCCCCACGGGATACCAACAGGGACTATCCCCCTCCCGATCCTAGAAACTTGGCCAGTTTGGGGGGAGGGGCCGCCAGGACTCTGTGGGAATCGACTTGGCCAGGAATATCATTTATAACCAGGAGACAATAGGCAGCGCCTTCAAAGAGTTCAGGGAATTGTGACAGGATCTAGTGGGATCTTTTCAGGAACTTTGAAATGTTTTAAAACCCCAACTTTCTCCCCCATTTAAACAGGCGGATTCATCGGCACTGGCCACCATATGGGCCCTTGGAGATCTATTGAGATGACCACCAACACTTGAATAGCGAGGAGCTGCTTTTCAGCACCACACAATGCCCTGCGAGTAAGGGAAACTATTAAACTCCTGGGGCAGGAGCGTTGGCAAACTTTCGTGGGCAGAATTTTGAGGCCACAATGAGCACGGACAACAAAAGGATTCTCTTGAGGCGTGCAGCGGGCCACATTGTGTTACAAGAAGCCCAGTCAACAGACTTTTCAGCGAAGTGTGTTAACCCCTCTGCTCTGCTATCATTAATCACTGTCCGGAGAGCGGGCGCCTCGGTGCTATTTAGGGCGCTTGGCTGGGCGGAGGGGGTGGTGGTGGATGGGGGGCCAGGGCAGGGGGTGGAGGGAGGTGGGGGGGTGGATGGGGACCAGAGCTGGGGCTGAGGGAAGGCGGAAGGAAAGAGAGGAGAGACGAAGGAGGGAAGGGGAAGAATGGTGTGGGGGAAGGGCGGGGGGGGGTGGCGCTCCAAAGAGATGATGGTCAAAAAGGTGTAAGAAAGGACAGCAGGGAAAATAAGGAAAGGAAAAAGAAACTGGAGAGTCGAGTGAGATGGGAGAAAACGAAGAAAAGGAAGAGGAGTGGGGGGGGGAGCGTGTATTGGTAAACAAGCCGCAGGCGTCCAGCCCTACAGCAGATGAGTGGGGGAGGGGAGGGTCGCCTGCCAGAGGAGACCGCCACAGTACTCACGTGTAGGGGCACAAGTGGCTGTACTAATTTGCTGTCCCAGATCTCTGAAGGACTTTTCAAAGTGTTTTATTGGGAGACAAAAAAAAAAAAAAAATGAAGAGGGCCTGTCCCTTTTATTGTCGGACTCGGTAAGGAGGATGGTTTTTTTTTTTTTTTTTTTTTTTTTTTAAGCCCTTTGGGTCTACTAGAAAAGTCCATTGGTTACTGCTTTTGGAAAACACAAACACAATCCAGCCTGGTCACTCATGCCTCCACCCAAAAGGAAAGCCCGGGACCCACCCCTGTCCATTCTCTAGCATATTATATCTTGCCAATTAAACAAAGCTGGGGGGCTCCCTCAGAAGATGCCTGCAGATAGCTTTCTCTGCTCTCATCTGCTTCTTTAATGTCCTCCTAATTTTAAAGCTTAGGGATTATATTCCTTGCCCTCCAAGCTCAGGTACTACTCATACACAAACTTGCGCCAGAGATATGAACCTAGGAACCAGTATGTACTGGTTTGGGAAGTGGTATTTAAGGAGAAAATCAAGAATATAGGAATAGGAAAACTGCATTTTAATTTTTTCTTTTATCTTTTTTTTTTAAGTGGGATTAGAGTCAACAAGGAGAAATGCTGCAGGATTCACCGCCACCCACTATCACACCTTAACCAAACCAGAAAGCAACATTGAAAATGTGTTCACTACTCTAAAATAGCAACTGCTTGCAGCCAGGTGACTGAGTGGTCGGTCACTTAGCTAGAGCTGGGGGGTTTGCTTTTTTATTTTTTTTTCTTTTTTCTTTTTTCTTTAGTGGATTTACCTTCCAGCCTTAAATCTTTTGGGAAACTAAAAATAGAAGTTAGAGCGTTCTAATTCCCCACAAGATAAACCTAAGTGGCAGACAATTAAGATATCTCCTTTAAAAGGCGTCCCCTCCTAGCGGCGCAAAGAAGGGACCTTCAATGGGCGCCGTACTCCTCCCTGCCTAATCCGAGCAGAGAGTGAAAGCGCCTCCCATTATCCCGGCCCCAAGACCATCTGACGCAGGGGATAGGATTTGTTTCCTGGAAGAAGGAGAAGGGAGAGAAAGGAGAGGGGAGAAAACACAGAAATGAAAGCAGAAAAAAAAAAAAGACGCTGGGAAATAAAATCATTCCTTAGTTTCTTAGGGTCTTAATCAGTGAGGCGGAAAACAAGCAAGAAAAGATAGCAACGCGGTTGCGGAACCTTTTCAGCTCTGGAGCGCGGATCAAAACATTGAAGCATCTGTTGAAAGGGGGCTGACTAAATCCTATAGAGGGCCTGGGTATTATGGGGGCTGGGGAGAGGGGAGGAGATGAGAAAAAGTGTCTTCGTGATCCCTAAAACCACCAAATCGCTGGAGAATTGGGGCTGGATAGAGTCGTCTCCTTATTGTCAGCCCACGTCGTCAGGATTTTATTCACCGCCGCGTGGCGTAGATCAGATGGAAACCATATTTGTCTCCCTCAGAGACCTAACCTCGCCTTATGCTTCTGGAAATGGACTCTTTACAACCCAAGATCAGCCTCTCGGGCCAGGGAAAGGGGACCAGGGAGGGAGGGAGACCCTCTTAGCACCAAAAGGTCAGATGAATCCCCAGGAACTCAAGCCGCGAGGACATTCACCACCAGAGCCCGAGGTCCCCCACACCCAAGGTTCTAAGCCCCTTTCAAGCCACGCCGGAGGCGGGACAGAGAGCCCTGCGGGGGATGGGGGGGGAGAAAGCACTTAGGTGGGGGGTAAACAGGGTGGGTGGGTTGGATGCTCAGGAAGTGTATGACCCAGCATTCTCTAGCTGCTTTAAGTTAAAAGTCCCCGAACTAGCGCCACCTCTCGCCCCCAGTGGTCACCACCAGGCCTTAGCGGTTTGTAGCCCTGCTGCTCCGGGGGAAGAAAATGTGCCCTAAGCGGGCAGCGCTACCTCCAGTGGAAGCTACTGCCCTGGACTTTACTCTGGGCACCCAGAAACAGAAAGGGGATGCTCATTCCCGGATCCCCAAGCAAACGAAGGCACAAACACCAGGGAGACCCAGGGCTGGAGGCTTCTGGACTCAACCTTCCTAGGTCTGAGCTTCTGGGCCTATTGCCTACAACTGAGACACCTACGATCTAGTGGGCGGGGAAGGGGTCAGCAGGACTCGGGAGGGCTGGGGGTGGAGAGTTGGAAGGTCACCAGTTGGAGTTACAGAGCCACTGGGGTGTGTCCTGTGGATATGCATACGGAAATCCTATGATTTCAAACGTCAGGCGGTGCGGGGTTGGCTACATCTTTTCCTTGCCGGTCTTACTAGAGACAGGAGGAGAGGCATGGACCTGTGAGCACTTTGAGCATTAACTCTCAAGGCTGCAGGTTCGAGGTCACATGAGCAGGGTCACCCAGGGGAGTCGGGCCTGAGCTACAGGAAGCCCCGCACTGGCCAGCAGCGGCGGGGCTGGGAAACCAGAAAGGAGAGCTTTTCTCCCTATCATCCCAGTGTCCGTCCTATATTGTTTTCTGCTCTTAAAACTGACATGTCTAATTGGCAATTGGTGCCGAATCGTGTCCAGAGGTCTCTTGTGGAACATTTCTACAGCTGTCTCCTTCAACTAGACGCTTATTCATGTCGCCTTAATGAGAAACAAAACGTTCTCTAATGAGCAATTACAGAGCGACAGGATTGTTCCCATAACAAATTCTTGCGAGTGACAGAAGCATCCTTTGTACCAGATATTTCGCATACTGTTACCGATTTTCCCTTCTCTAACTCGGCTCTGTGGAGGCGCCCTGTACGCGGGACTAGTCTAAAATTCGCAGCAGCCCCTACGCAGTCCCTGCGTCGCCCCCGGCCTGAGCCCCCAGGCTCTGTGGTGCTCCCAGGAGTGAGACGCCACGTCCCATTATCCCGCATATTATCTCCTTGTCACAAGGACAACAAATACCGATTAATCTTCGGAGTAAACTGTTTCCTGTTCTTGACCAAGTTACTTCGGTGTGAGTGGGACGGGGAGAGATCCAACTCACTCCTCTTCCTACATCCTTCCCACAGAACCTGGGACAGGATGGTAGAGCTCCCATCTGTCCTCTCAGGCCCAGAGCCTCTCCCAGAACCCTCAACCCAGTACTCAGTTCTCCTACCCCACTTTTAACCAGTTGCCACCCACAGAGAGTAAGAACTAAAACCAATGGGGGGGGAGCAGAGTGTGTTAAAATGTTGAATTTGTTAAACTTCAGGGAAGGGACCACCACTTCCAGTGGCGATTTTCAAATTGGCCATGCATGTAGAGGGGTCGGGTCAGCTTCTCCTACCACCTCACTCAAAGTCCTATAATTTGTCAATTGCTTCAAAAGCAAATGATACAATTATATTTACGTTGCAGTCTGACTGTGCTAAGTTGTCACACGTGTACTGCAAGTGGGCTTTACAGCATTTTAATGTCAAATTTGAATAGGGCACCACAAGGCTCGACCTTACACATGCACAACCTCCTAGCCACTTCATACCGCTGTTGACATACTTAACCCTTCTAGTCAACAAGAGTCAACTAGATGGTTTTACAAACACCAATTACACAACGTGTAAGCTGGAGTACCCAAGCTTTTCAGGGCAGTGCCCTCTTATATCTCCTAGGCACTGGGAGCTCAGAGATGTAGTTACAGAAGGATGGCTGCTTGAGTTTTACCTTGTGTAGGTTGCCCTGGTACTGAAGTCCCGGGATACCAACCAGGGCGGGTGCCCCAGCTTCCGGTCTGCCCGTTCAACATCCTTAGTTTATCATACATGCCGTCTGCGCCCATCTGTTGCTTTTCGCTAGCCAGGTTGCGAAGAACTCTGTTTATTGATGACACCTGCAAATCAAACCAAATGGTGGTGTCTCCGAAAGACACAGTAACCCCTTCTTAGGGCCCCATCTCAGCTCTCACAAGTTTTAAAGAATGAGCCACCACACATGCAAAAGCTCCCAGCCACCCTGGGATGCTCAGTGGATTATTAGCTATTCTGTGGAAAGAAGGACAGCTATCACTTTGTTCCTGGAAATGGAGTTGGGAAAAGAGGCAGGAGCAGTCCTTCACCTCCGTAGATACCACTAATGGCCTAGATCACTGGGTTGCTTGGCTTTCAAAGGCTCCCCAATAAAAGAGTTCAACTTAATTTAGAGGTTTATTTCATTGTAGAGCAGAAGTGGAAGTATACATGTTGCCTGAAAGAAGCTCCAGGCAGGTGCTTGGGGGCTGGACCGGGACGGGCGGGGGTGGGGTGGGGGGTGGTGTACGATCTGGTTTTCATTTTTCATTTTCCTCCTCCATTCAAGTGCCTTTCCCCAGTTCTTTAAACTCTGGTGTTCAGTATACAGAGTGAACAACTCCCTACACTTGACTCCCATTTTCCTGATGGTCAAAAAGTCAAAGCACACCTCTTGTTATTCCCCAGGTACCATGGAGACCCATGCAAATCAGGAAAGAGAGGAGACAGCAAGACGTTGGGAGGGAAAAGAGTAGGAGGAGAGAGAGAAAGAGGTGGCAGAGTGAGGAGCTTGGGGACAAGGAAGGCAGATGTTCACAATGAACTTACACTGGGTATGTTATCGTTGGTACAGACCCCCTCGGATAATAATCTGTCTCGGATTTCCCAAGCAAAGATGGACGGGCACTCCCGTTTATACTGGGCTATTTTGCTTACAACTTCTGGAGTCGCTACTCTTGGCTTACTACCTCCGATTGCCCTGGGTCTGATGGAGCCAGTCTCGTAATACCTGCCCAGAATTTTACTCACACATCCGTTGGACACCTGCACAGGGGAAGTGGACAGAAAACCACATTATTAATAATTTCAAGACAAAAATAAAATTGTTTAAGTATGCATTAAACAATGACAAGCTTACGTTTTCATTGTCCAGCACTTGGACTTTTGCATCTGCATGGGTCTATAACACAAAAATATACCTTCAATGGTATGAGAACTTACTGTAGAGAGCTTTTTTTTTCTTAAAATTACATTTGTAGCCCTAAAACTACAAATATAATGATACTTTCAAACACTTTGAATTGTTTTAAAAAGCTTTTTAAACTATTTTCCTAAACACTGTGTGAAGATTCATTAAAACGAAGTCAGGTTAAGTGTGTGTGTGTGTGTGTGTGTGTGTGTGTGTGTGTGTGTGTGTATGTATGTGTGGAGAGTTTGCTTTGAGTAGTATTAAATTGTAAAGAACAAAAGGAAAAATAATTGCATTTTTACCTTTTTTCCCTTAAATTTGAATGTGAATGTGAATTAGAGGGTTAAATAGCAACTGCCTTCTAAAATCCATATACATTCTTCATGTGCATGAAGAATGCAAACAAATCTCTCAAAATCTGAGGTTAGTGAGGGATGGGGAGAGGGGAGTGAGATTATCCCAATTTATATAACTTGGCTCATTACAGTTTATATACTGTTACCATAATGAATGTCTTTACCAAATGAAAAGATATATATATATATATATATATATATATATATATATATATATATTTTTTAATTCACACACTTTTTCCTTACAAGGATGAATTATCTTATGTAACTGACTGATTGAGGTTGAAAGAGACAGGGACCATGGTGGAAGGAGAGGGAAGAGCCGGGAGGTAGGGGAGTTGGTAGGGATGAAGTGGGTGAGGGTAGGGGTCCATTCTTAGTAGCGTTTACAGTAAGAAATGAAGAGAGGACATTTAAAGTGGAGGGCTGTGAGGGCGGGGGAAGGGGCGGCGAGTGGGGCAGCCACGGGAGGATCACCTGCAGAATTCGGGATATGTCGCACGGCCGGGCCCCGCTGTGAGCTAGCTCTACGATCTTCTGCCTGGTGGAGTCCGGCAGTGGCCGCCCGTTGACAAAGACACCACCAAGCTGATTCACTCCGCTGTGACCTGAGGAAAGGAGGAGGAGAGGAGAGCAAGAAGAGAAGTAGAGGGAAGAGAGAAGAAGAAGAAGAGGAAGAGGAAGAAGAAGAAGAAGAAGAAGAAGAAGAAGAAGAAGAAGAAGAAGAAGAAGAAGAAGAAGAAGAAGAAGAAGAACAATGCAACCTCAGCTCCCTGCCAACCTGTGCGAACCTCAGCAATCAGGTCCTGGTTTAAAATTAAAACAACAACAACAACAACACAACAGGACCACCAGCCATGCAGGGCATTGGGTAGCCCAGCCTCAAATACAGACTGATCCTGCCCATTGACCTGTTGTCAGACTGGGGAAGATACTCAGGAACATATCCACCCAGTATCACCTTCACCTAACAGTTCCCTGAGCCCATTGCCCCCTTCATAAGCACTCCAGACCTGCTTGGAACCCATAAGAGGCAAACAACAGTTCTTAAAATCTTCTCCCTAAGCATCACCTCTAAGTGTCACCACAGAGTCCACACTGCAGTCTCGGCCCTGTTATAACAGCACAGCAAATCCCAAGCCTTGTAATGGCTGGGCGCAAAACGTCATAAAACCTTTGCATCGTGATTTAGCTCTGGCAGAGGCGCACAGCATATAGCTCTGTGTGTGTGTGTGTGTGTGTGTGTGTGTGTGTGTGTGTGTGTGTGTGTGTGTGTGTAGAGAAAATGACCCGAAAGATAAATGTGTAGCTAGCGAACCCCAATCCGTTCCTCCACACCAAACATAGGATTGGAAACCCCCATCCACATAGTGGTCTGCCTGCCCCAATTGGGGAGCAAAGCCTGGAGTCTTTGCACCGCTACTCGCTTCACTTCCACTGCTGAACTCCGCCCTCCCCCTCAGCCAAAGACGCAATATTAACTAACAGAAACCCAAAACAGAAAGAGAAAAGGACCACATCACAGTGTCACCCGTCCCTCCTTCAACTCTTATCTCACAACCTCAGCCCATTGTCTGGTCTTAGAGACTAGGGCGAGGAAGGAGCGCCTCCCTGAATTATCCTCCTCGGAAACAACAGCATACAAATAAAACCAGTCCCCTCTTGCCACTTCCTCAGACATCTCCAACCTGCAGCCCCGTTTCTAGACAGAAGCCCTCTCAGGAGAAGATGTGGTTCCCAGCTCCTCTCTTCTCTCCTCTCTTCTCTCTCTTCTCCTTGGAGCCTCCTGATAAATTGACTCCAAGAGCCTGTGCTTCTTAGCAATAAATAAGCTCCAAATATAGAAGAGGGGGGAAAATATGATGAGCCTCTCTGACATTTGTCTTTAAAATAAAACTAGCTGCACGTCAAGTTTGAGCTTAATTTCTGGAAATAGGCGGAAGTCGCTCCGGATCATGCATGGAAGGCTAATTGAAAAGATCAGTCGGGGCGCTTGTGGCAGCCTTGTCACTTTGTGACAGTGCTCCGCTCCGGGAAATTGCATCGTCACGACAAACGGGACCGTGATAAAACGACCCTTTCCGTCCCTATTTGTAGATCACTCAGACGAGAATGAACTGTACTCGTCTCCCCTTCGAGGGGAGCTGCGTTTTCTGGGTAGCCCGAGGCTTGGGGCTGGAGGGGGGTTATAGCTCACCGAGGGGGGGCGGGGCCTCAATTGGATGAGAAGTGACAGGCGTTTAGGGATCTGGGCTCCGGCCGGGCCGGGCCAGTGCAAGAGGGTACATTGCACATTGCAGGAGACAGGTCGCTTCTCCAACATAGCAAGGCCTACCCTGCGCTTCCGGTTTCTCTTTAATTTTCTTTATCGTCCACGTTGGTTTTCTAAGTCTCATTTACCATGCAATTTATGGAGGCCGGTCTCTGGGCAAACCTTCTCAAAAAGGAAAGGCCATCTCAGAGAAACTTTCCAAGCAGCAGCCAGGATAATTCCTAGTCTACAGATGCTAGAGCATACAAGGCCTCTAATCGTAGATTTTTTTTTCCTCCTCCTTTATTGCAAAAATAACGTGGCCAGTAAGTACCTCCACAGCTGCAGCCCGCATGTGCTGGTCCGAGAGACACTGGGCCAGGGTGCCTCTGCCAGCATCGAAATGGCAGCGAGGAAACATAGCTCTAAATTCCCCTTTAGAGGTTAAGCCTCAATCATTGTGTCCCTTCCCTAGGGACTGCTGGCGTTCTCGCCCAGTGGCGATGATTATGCGCCTAGAATTCGACCGCAAAGCTTCTAATAGGAAAACATATGGTGTCAATTTGGATGCTCTGCGCCTTGCGCACACTCGGGAACCAGCCACACAAAGCCTACAGGCCAACCCGCGACCCGTGCCCCTCTGGGCCTGCCAGCCAGGTCATGGTGGAGGGGCAAACGCTTGTGGCTGAGCGCCTCTGCCCACCTGAAAACCTAAGGCAAGAGAGTCAGAGCTCCATGGTATTCGCTTCGCCAAGGAAAGTGCCTCCTGGGCCAAGCCCTAGGATCTGACAGGTTCTGTAGAAACACAGCTGCAAAGCACCCATCTTTGATCTCTTTCCTGAGTTTAGCCCCCCCACCCCATCCTGTGGCATCATCAGGGCAGCCAGCTATTACAGAACGTGGACCCGAGCTGCTGGGAACTCTATTAAGCCAGTACAGCTCCATAACTGCATGTTTCTAGAAGACCTAGGCCTCTCTACACGCCCAAGCACAGTTGTATCCTTAAGCCTGTGTAGACTCCCTAACCCTAACCCGGCCTAGTTTCACTAGCTGCCAGGCTTGAATTTTTTTTTTTTTTTTTTTTTTTTGGCTTAACTCTGTCATATACCAGCAGCCATTGGCTAAGCAGAAAGGTTAGGCCCCAAAGGGCCTGGCCAAAGGTTAGAGAAAGGCACAAAGGCTGTGGAATCAAAGGTACTAAGAGACTGGATCAACGAGGACCCACGTAGCTGCACTTGCTAGTGCAAGGTTTTCCCAATTCCTGACCAGCCCCAATAAACCCTGCTTTCAACACCTTATGCGGGGCTGGGGGGGTCTCCCCATCACTGGCCCTGGGTGCTCCACTCCCCTTCCCTTTTAGGCCTATAGCTAGGGGGGGAAGGGGAGGGGAGGAGCTGGCCTAAGATTGACTAGGGGAGGGAAGGCCCCCCAACACACACACCCCTCAGGGTCGTAGGAGATGTTCAGTCTTGGCCAAGCCCAAAGGGGCCTCCTTCTCTTCTCAGGAGAAGCCTTTGCCCCGCCCTACTCAGCCCAGCCCCCCTCTCTGGGGTCAGAGCCCGGGCAGGGGCGGGGAGGGGGTATGAGTTACAGGATTTGGGGGGATGGGGTTTCTCCACCGCAGCTTCAAAAACTCGGGCCAGTAGTTTTGAAGAGCCCCAGCTTCTTCCCTTCTAGAGCACAGCAGAGCAAATGCCTCCCTACCCTCCCTCGCTGGCTACTTGGCACTCAACGCGTGCAGCCCAAATAAATTCCCCAGGCCTCCTCCCTCTCGCCCAGTGGCCTGGAGTCCCCAGGGCCCAAGACTCTGTGTACCCCCCTAACCGGTCGGCACGCCTCCAGCCCAAGAGTCCAGGGAAAGACCCGAGACACTCACTGTTCTGCATGCTGGCGCTGGTTGGCGGCCTCCGGGTCCCACGGGGCTCGAATGCGGGGCTCTGTTAGTAAGAAAATTGGAGTTAATCCCCGGCTTTGCACAGGTAGGCCTGCACTCCTACTGAGGAAGACCTGGTGGTGCCTGCACTGGAGATTCCTCCTTTTCTTAGAAATTGAGCTACTCAACCGCTTGGGGCGATCTGAGGGTCAGCTAGCCCTGTTCTCCTATGCATGCAAAATGTACTTTGGGAGCTACGGATAAAATAATCTAACATTCACAATCAGTTTCCTCAAATATTTTTGTTCTTAGCCTTTTAATCAGAACAAACGATGATCCCAGTTTTTTTTTTGGGGGGGGGGTCTACCAGAACTATGGTTTTTTAAAAAACTCTTTCAGAATGTGAAGCCCCAAACAGCATCATAGAACTTGCCTGAAAACTGAGATGTATGTCCACTCTTAGAATAGAAGATCTCACACATCTGCTCACCTCTAGTTAAAGTCTTCTGCCTGAGATAAAACAGAGGGAAAGAAAGGTATATGTCAGCTTGGCCCCAACACATAGGTTGACTGGTAGTCTGAGGCCCACTCTCAACCCACAGTGAATCCAGGGTTGGCTCCTTCTGCTTGGAAACACTAAGGCGTCACACTTGCAGTGGCCTCTCCTACAGACACCAACATCCTTCGGAAACGGTGCTTTGGCTAGGCTTGGTTGGGTGAATTGGGGAGACTAGAGTTGTGGTCTCGCTTTGCAAAACTAATAAGCACCAGGGAAAGAGGAGGGCTTAAATCCGAAAAGCCAAGAGTGGAGTAGAAACCGAACTGGGTAAGGAAAGCAACTAACCCCTGAAGTGTGGAGGTGAAAGGAATCTTAAGGTCTTGGTGGTGCCTGAGCGCCCGCTTGGGTTAGAGAAGTCTCGGGAGTGAGCCTCAGACCAGACTCCCTCCATTCCTAAGGAATTTCAGCACCTCAGTTGTCCCAAGATCCCTAGAACTTAAGTTCTTTGGTTAGTTACTCTTTTATCCTTCACTCCCCCCACCCTACCCCCAAAGTCTTCTGGTCAGACCCCCACAACCAATCTCTCAGCTCTTTCAGGACTTAGCAAGTGGTGAGCCCAACTTTTTACCCTAAACCTCATTTATTGTAATTAACTTTGCTTTTAGTGTTTAGCTCTTTCTCTCCTTTCCTGTACTGTGACACTTGCTGTCTACCTCGCCTCACTGCTTTAAAAACTACAAACAGGAGGGGGTGAACACGGTCTACAAAGTCTACAGACACCGAACAATGGCTTCTATTCCGCAGCTTTCCCCAAACCCAAAGAGCAAAGCTGAGACTCTCAAACCAGCAACACCAGGTCCAAGCAAAGGAACCACAACTCTCCAACTCACAAAGGGAAAAGATGGACTCTTCTCATTGAAGTCCTGACCCACTATAGTACCCTCCAATGCTTCCAACCTGCTCACCCTCCCTACCTTCCCGCAAAAAAAGAGGGTTCTTGGAAGAGAGGTGGAAAAATAGTAATTTCTTGTTATAAATATCTGGAGGTAATTGTGTTGCTGGTGTGAGTTGTTAGGGGCTGTAAAAAGATACAAGGGCACCGTGGGGAGCTCAATTGGGAAGGGAGAGTTACAATAAAGAGCCCATTCAAGAGGTTTGCCCAGGAAAAAGGGAGGGTTAAAATAATGAAATAGTCACAGCATCATTTTTGTTTTATTTTAAGAAATCATTCTTTTTCCTGTGTTGGACTGTGATGATGGTTAATTTTGCCACTCTACAAATAATTCCAAGAAATACATTTTTCTCTTCAAGACATTTTATGACCTAACTTTTAAATAACTGAGAGGCAGCCATAAAAATAAGTTCAGCATGGGGACTTTTTTTCAGTGTCTGATTATGACAGGACATACCAGAGAGCTAGGTACCCGAAACGAGGTTGGGTCTCCTAAAGCCTCCCTATCTCTAGGTCAGTTCCTGAATCCAAGATCATGTCATGAATGGAAATCCCACCCAGAACAAAATGTCCATCCTACCTACATATAGGACTTAAGCTGCAAAGGGTAGCAGGTGGATAGAGATGGGGCAGAATTCTGCTTGGAACAGCAAAACTTCCTGAGTGCCTCTCTAACCACATTTTACACAGCCTTATGTCCACATCCTGGCTGGGACCTCCACAATGCCATTTTAGAAAATTGTCTAGCTGGTCACTGAAAGAGCTAGCTGATTACTTTTCCAAGCAACAGGGAAGGTGATAGCATTTCAGGTTCCGGTTTTGCTTGGTTCCCACCCTCCTCTCCTCTAAGAAGCTATCTAATTACCTAAGTAATCGTTAACACTCAGTGCAAAAAGCACCCTGGGAAGCAGGGCACACCCCAAACCCGGAAGCAGTCCTGTTCTTAGAGAAGCTAGACCCCTTTGCCTTAGAGGGGACATAGACCTTTATCAGGAATGAAGAAGTCTCCAGAAATCTCCAAGGCTACAAGGTCTTGGTCCACAAGTCCACTGGACACCCACCCTCCCCACTCTCTGACCCCAACACAAGCCAGAGCTTTCACACTATGCAGTTGTTTTAATCATTTAGATTTCAAAATCTAACCCCATATTCCTTAGCTGAAGTGTTAGGAGAAACTTGGTTTCTCCCCTAGTGATTCCCCTCCTAGAAATTAGCAATTAAGATGACAACGTTTACTCTCCAGGGCCAAATGATAACAACGAATCAATTGCTTTCAAATATATGCAAAGATCACCAGCAACTCCTCAGTCAGTGAAAACAGTTATTCTTTCTCCGGTTAGCTTGCTAGGCTTTCACGCATTTTAGCTTTCCATTTCATTTTTCTGCTCCTATCTCCTTTTCAACCCTTCCCAAGTTCGAGTTTACCGTCCAAAATGGCTTAGAAGTGTGTGTGTGTGTGTGTGTGTGTGTGTGTGTGTGTGTGTGTGTGTGTGTGAGAGAGAGAGAGAGAGAGAGAGAGAGAGAGAGAGAGAGAGAGAGAGAGAGAGAACTCACTTTGTTTTTAAACTTTCCAGAAAGCATCATTAATGAAAGGCCAGGTTTCTTAGCACTCGAAAAAGAAAGCATTTCCACTTGAAATTCAACTCCATTTCCCTCAATTACACTTGCTAAAATTCGAGGCTATTATGGCGCAGGGAGACTGAGGAAATCTGCCCCGGAAAGAGGCAACAACTTTCTGAACTTTGAAAAGCCACTTCTCTCCTGGGGTCTTAGAATCCAAAAGCTCTCGAATTACTCAGACTAATTAGCTGGGGGAGGACGTGATCCGACGAGAGGGAAAGCCAATGCTTTCATATAGATTTTTTTTTCTTTAGGCCACACAAAGAAAAAAAATCAGTACACTTGAAAGGGAGGAGCAAACTACCTTTCTTGCTGGAAACTTGTTGAAATGGCAACACCGGGTACAACTTAGTCAATGGAAGACATGGGAAAATACCCACCAAGAACCGGAGGTGGGAGTCCACGGGGCAGGGAACACCCCAACTTTCGCAAGATAGAGTTGTGGGAAGCCAGGAGAGCCTAGGGTTTGCTCGCTTGCAAATCCAAGCTCCGCGCTTGAGTGAGGCTGGAGGCGAGGGCCCTGGGGCTGAATGGAAGCTGGCAGTCCTTGGGATCGGCTCGGAGCTCCCTCAGAGAGCGCATCCGACCGCCTCGGCCTAGTGGCTTCCTTCACCGCTGCCGCTCACTCTGGGTTTCTAGTGGCCTCCAGCGCGCCGCTGCGGTGCCCATCGAGTCGGCTCCGACTGGCGGCGGGCACGATGACCCTTTGGCGCTGGAGTGTCGCGGGCAGTTCTGTGCCCGAGAGGATCTTGCACAAAGCCGGAGCGCGGGCTGGCGGGAGGCGGTGCAGAGAGTCGGCTGGTTGGGCTCTCTCTGCGCTCTGGCTCGGCCCCGGCTGGACAAAAGCATCGCCAGTGGCTGTTCTCCGCGGCCTGGGGCACGGCGGAGCCTCTTCGTCCTCTCCCGCTGACCGCGAGCTTTTGGAGGCGCTGCGGCGGAGAGCTGCGGTTTGCGGGGGCGCCGGCAGCCTAGCTGCTCACCCAGAGTTCCAGCCGCACTTGGCGCTGGTGCTGAGCCAGCCACCCGCCCGGAGCTCCGCACCGCTGAGGCTCGCGGACCGTCGCCCTCCGACGCGGGCTTTCGCTGGAAGTAGAAAGTTTGGGCTCCTGCGTGGAAACTTCTCCGGCCCAACTCTCCCGGCGTAGCAGTGGGGGAGGGGACCGGCGAGAGGAGAGGAAAGAAGAGAGGAAGAGGGAGAAACCTGCCTGGATATTGAAATGAAAAGAAATCGAGAAGAAAGAAGCGGACTCACCTTTAAGAGGCATCCTCTCTCCTGTCGTTGTCAAATCTCCTGTCAAGAGTTTTGTTTGGTTGGGCTTTTTTTTTCTTTCTTTTTTTTTGTTTTTTGTTTTTGGTTTTTGTTGTTTTTGTTGTTTTCCCCCCTGTTGTTGCTTAAAGACCACAACGGTTTGAAATGATGGTATTTTAAAAGAGTTGCTCGTGAGAGTTTTCTCCACGGACGCTGCTGGGTTGGTGTGTGAAAGCAATTCTCAGATCCCTGGGAAGAAGACAGAGATTGACAATAAAATGGGCTGTCAGCGGCTGGAGAGTGAGAGATAAAGAGTGTGGGTGAGGGAAGTGGCTGCAGCCAGCACACCTATGCTGATTGGTGATGGCTCAAGTGTGTTAATGTGTGTGTGCCGGCGCCCGGCCTCGCCTCCACCGCTCCTCACTGGCCCATTAGCGAAGCCTGACCTCTGTCATCATCCTCCAGCAAAACACTTCCTCCTGCGCCTGAACCAGAGCGGGAAATGAGGCCGAGCCACGGTTCGCTTTTCAAACCCACTAATCACTCCGCAACATGCAAATGCACCGCTCGCTCCCACACAAAATATTGCTTTATGCAAAGCAGCGCCGGGGCCTCGCGCCAGCCGATTGGATGCTCCCTCTCCCTGCCTAGTGCAATTGGTCGGTTTGTTTGAATATGAATACACTTGTTTTCGGCTCTGCCGGTGGGTCCCGGCTTCTCTCTCTCCAGCGCTGGGCCCCCCGCTCCCAGGCTCTGGCGCTCGCTGAGGTCTCCCGCTCTACGCGCTTCGGCAGCCAGCGCTGCGGCCGCGAACTTGATCAGTCTAATGGAGGCCTCTAGGCTGGAAGTCACGCTGCCTCGGTAACCCCAAGCTGGGCCAGGGGCTCCCAGCCGGTGGAGGTAGCAAGTTTTATCATCTCTACGAGGTCCTTTCTTGCCAGTGTACAGTGGCCTGCTGCTCCACCCCCGTTCACCCTAGCCTCCTACCCCTAGCCCATCCCGGCCTTGGCCCCAGGACACAAAGTACAGCGCTGGCGGCTCTCTAGCCCACCTGGCCTTTAGGAACAAGAGAAAAGAGGCGGGAATGTACCTGGATCCCAGCAGCCCCACTCCGGCGATGGTGGCACAGCGATGCCTAGGCCTGAAGAAGGCCTCCAGGCCGAGAACTCAGCGAGGCCCGCGGTTTCCCTGGGCCAGGCCTCCCAAGCCTGCTCATTTCCCCACCCCACTCCTGCACCCTGGCCTTTTCTTCTCTCCTTTCTGCTTTCCGAAGCCACCGTGCTCAGCGGACGCACTGCCCCAGCCTGGAGAGGCCCAAGTAAACACGCCACTTACTTTGTGTACAGAGGATTCTTGTGAAAAGCTCTGAAGGGTCCTCACCAAACACTCTCCAACTTCTCCCACGTGCCATTTGTTGACTAAGTGTGGCAGCTTTTCCAGGCCGTCGGAAGGAGGGGAAGATAAGAAGGGAGGGGAGGTAGTGGAAGCCTGGGAGTCAGGGTGGGGTTTGACCAATGCTGAGAGAGAGAGTCTGCGAGTATGTGTCCTTGCTGGCTTTCTTGGTATGTCAACGTGTGTCGGTGTAAGGAACCGGTTATCTGTGTGTGGTGCCTATGTATCCCCACCACCAAGACTCCCTTCTCTTGGGGCAGCTCAGTCCACGGAGGCAATTCCCCTTCAACTGTTGCCAGAAAACCGGCGAGGAAAGTAAGTAAATGGCTTTTCCCTTCTGACCACACACCAGAAGTCCATTTGTTGAATGCCGGACATTAGGATACACCTCAGTACACTCCAAAGACGTCCCTCGGAGACTGCAGTTTAGGTGACAGGGGAGTAGGCAGCTGCCTTGTCCCGCCGGAGCTTTCTCGCAGTTCTCGGAGCCGAAAAGTATATGGCCTGATATCCGGAGCACACTCAGAACCCAGCAAAGGGGAGTGGGATTGGAAACGCAGAAGCAAGGAGGCTGCAAGCCACCGCTGAAGCACTCTGTTGACTTAGGGAAAGAACCGAAAGTCAGTCTTCAGCAGTAGTGTGTTCACTCAGTTGATCTCTAGCAGGCCGTGCTGCCGAATCCCCTTGGGAGTTGGAACCAGGTGGATGCTGCAGTCTGCCTCTGAGCTTGGTGTGAGCATCCTACCCAAGTCCCTGACTGGGGCCGAGCAGTACAGCATCAAGGAACCTTAGCAGAATTCTGAGGACAGAAGAGGCCTTTCTTTACTCGAGCCTGAGGTGGGTTCCACAACCCAGCTTGAGGAAGGTGACTGGCTCGGCCCCTTCCAGAGGACCGAGGGCACTGAGTCGGAGCTGGGAGGAAACTCCGGCCAGAGGCTAAGAAGGTGGCGCCACTACGGAATACGCGGCCTCCAGTAAGAGATTTCGTAGGACCGCGACTTTCAGAGGATCCCAGGAAGTCCGGCCTGGAGTCTGGGTCCCAGATTAGAGGAGTCTTCATTCTCGTTTCTCCCCCTTACATCTCAAGCAAACGTTAAAGACGCGTGATGAAAGGGGGGAGGGGGTGTCCAGTGACTGTCCCAACTGGAGGCAGCGAATATCATTTTTACAACCTCTCAATTAGCAACCCAGTGGATTAGCACCCTCTTAAGCTTTGCCTAAGAAAGAGGCAGCCATAATCTTGTTGCTATTTCCCCCCAGGGCACTGGCTCTTTCAATCAGCTCCTTCTCCCACCCACAACCCCCACCTCACCTCAGAGAAAAGTTTTAACGACAACAACAACAACAACAAAAAAAAAATCAGAAGAGGCTAAGAGCATGGAGTGAATGCCGCTTACGTCATTAAGTGGGGATGGGGGCTCTGAGTGGACTCTTGGAAACTGCACAAACAAGAAAAGAAAGGACTTGGCTGCTTCTAGTGTGTCAATATTTGGGGATGGGAGCTCAGGAACAGAAACAGGCAGAGTTTCTGAAGTTTATAAAGAGAGGGGTAAGAACCAGGAACGCTCTCTCTGGGTTAGTCTCAAAGTGCAGAGGGGTGCTGTTTTGTCTTTGGTGGATCCTCATTTCTGCCAAGTACCTGCTGTGGGGATGACGAGGGCTGGGGGGAGGGGAGATAAAACCAGGGTGCAAGGCGTCCATAAAATTGAGACAACACTCAGGTCGCCATTTTAACTGCAGCTTCCAACACGTCGGAGGCCCATTCACTTGTCCTCCAGTGCAGGGATAGACAGGCTGACGAAGTTGAGCTTTAGTTTCCTTTTTTCTTCCTATTTTCCCCGCCTTTCACCACTACTCTTTTGCTACCCTTTCCTCCTCTCCACCCTCAAGCGCTTGCAGAGGGACCTCTTTTTTGCTGGCGGGAGTGTTCCCGTAGGGGCCGCGCGGTGGTTCCACCAGGTAGCCAAAAGCAATTGGTGTGGAGGGAGTGACGCTGGGGGGCATCGCTGCTTGCCCGACCGTGTTCAGAACCTCTAGCCAATATGGAAGCACAAGTGTGAAGCTTCCTCGGAATCTCACTCCCAACAGTCCCTGTCATTTGCCTGTGCCCACCGCCTCAGGTCTCCGTCCCGAGAGCGGCCCCTGGCGAGGCAAAGAAGTGTCCAGCTCGTGGGGAATGTGCTTTCGCCTCCCAGCTTCAGAACCACCAGTATCCCACTCCGTGATTCCTACACCCCCAAATTCCCGTTTTTGACTGGTCCAAGCTGAGGTGTGGTGCTGGCATACTAGGAAGGGTGAAGATGCATTTCTTTGAAGGAGGGAAGTCTCAACACACACCTGCGACACTTTACAGTCCCCAAACGTGTCTCTTTCTGCAGACCCTGAAGTGTGGGTTCCATGGATTGCCCGGCTGGCAAACAGGTTAAAGGGTCACAAAAAGCCAAGGCCTCCCACCCTAGTTACCGAGTTCCGGGTGCCGCCCGGTTTGAGGCTTTCTCTCTCCGCTTTCCCCAGCAACCAGCCGAAAACCGCTCACAGGCTAACCTAGCCAAGCCCAGAACAGTACAGGACAGCCAAGAGCCGGCCCAGCGGCGCCTCCAAGCTGTGGCCGCGCTTGGCTGGAAAAAGTCACTGTACCCTCGCCCTTCCTCGCCTCTTGCCAAATGGTTAGTGCATCTATGAGCTCTCTGGGTTCGGTCTTCTCCTATTCATATTGGACAGCACCTCTCCTCCTCCACTTCCCTCCCCACTCACCCCACAATTGCTTAAAACCAGACTAGTTCAGATGGATGTCCCAGCAAAGAGATTTCTTGCAGGCGGTTGTAAACTCCCAAGCCTGCCTTCGCTTGTCTCGATGGAAACTAGGTTCCAAGTTCCTAACGCATAGGGAACTCTGAAATCTCATCGTTTTCAGATTTTTTTTTGCAGATAGGGTGTCTAGGAAAGTTTTTTTTTTTTCCCATTCCTCCAACCCGGGACATTCCTTCAAGTTTCCTCTCCTTCTACCCTCTGCACTAAAGAGGCAAGAGTTCAGCTTTAAATGAAAAGCTAGCCACCTTAGTCCCCTCTCTCTAAAGAACATCTCGAAACAGCTGCCTGATCTAAAGGCCTTGGACTGACTAGTACAATTTGTTTTGTCCAGGAACTAGAAACACACCAGGTCCTAAGCTCCGGATTTTGAGAATGGGAAAGAGAGAGCAAATGTCAGGGCTGGCTCATGGCTCACTCCAGCAGCCGGGACCGAACTAAGCGCATCCCCGAAGGGCTTTTAAAACGACATTGATTGGGACAAGCTGTTCCCAACCCCAGTAAGAGTTAATCTGCCTGTTAATCAAGGCACTAAGGGGCTCAATGTGAGTTTTATTAGCGACTGGAGAACAGAGGCAGTAGCAAGGGATCAAAAGCTGGGATCCCAGATATTTTGTCAAGGCACAGTCTTCCCCCTCAAAATGCATTTTCAATTAGAGAACAATTTGGTGCTTTTCATCATTTCCTAACTTAGCCTCACAGATGGTGATCTAAAGCCTTGCTAACAGGGAAACCTTTGGGAACTGGTAGTTGGGGACAGAGAGATGGGGAATTATGCGCTGGTTGCTTCCGGGATTCGGGACTCACCCGGGTGAGTGTGGGAACCCTGAGTTCAGGGCCCCAAAGCCACCATTCCTCCCAAAAAGAAAAAAAAGAAAGAAAGAAAAGAAAAGTGAAGCAAGAAATAATACCACCAATACTAGTACCCATCCCTCTAGGTCTGCCCACCAGTTCCGGCGGGAGTAGGGTCTGGCCCAGGCGCCACTGCCAGTGGACTAGAAAGTTCTCTTGCAGGGATGCATATACCCTCTCTCTCTCTCTCTCTCTCTCTCTCTCTCTCTCTCTCTCTCTCCCTCCCTCCCTCCCTCCCTCTCCCTCTCCTTCTTCTTCTTCTTCTTCTTCCTCCCTTCTTCCCTCCCTCTCTTTTTCCCCAGAGAGAAGCTGGATCCTCTTTGGTGTTCCTTTCGAATTCTACAATAAATAAACTCCTGGGCACTGAAGAAATTTGAATACTAAGTCCTCCAATAATTCAAATGATACAAAGTCTGAGGGGAAAAAACAGACACGCCAATCCGATTTGTCCTCTGATCAAGGAGGACATCGGAGTGAGACCGCAGCAGAGGAGGTCCCTGGCTCGCCTTGGGCGCGGGGCGAGGACTCTGGTCAGAGGTAATTATGTCACCGCGTTTTCTCGCCGTGACAGCCGAATAAACACAATCTCCAATAAACATCTCTAATGAGGGAGGAGGCCCGAGGATGGCTGGGTTTGATTTATGACTGGAGGAGAAGGTCCACTTCCTACTGCGAGACGGGCAACCTGCTCACCACTCAGCTCCGAGAAAAGGAACTCGCGGAGGAGAGGACCCTAGTCCAGGTAAGGTGCGCAGCCCGGTGGTCACTTTGTTGGTGGCCTCGCTAGAAGGCAAGGCGCACAGAGGGGACTCTCAGAGTTCCGCGTGAAAACTAGGCACTTGTCACAGGTGCTTGAGATCCAAGTGAGCTGTAAAAGTGCCTCCAGCAGGTCTAGAGAGAGGGCGCCAGGAGCACAAGTGGGAGTGGGAGAGATCCAGGTCAGGCCTACCCTAAGGCTTCCTCAAACTTTCCCGTGGGGTGTTCCTGTGCCCGGACTAAGCCAGCCTGGGCATGTCGTATAGCTTAGGGTATGGCTGCGAGATTTCCCAGCCGGACGGGAACACTATTTAGTCTAAGTTTAGGGTAATCTCTTTTCTGACCCACTTTGGTAAAGTTCTAGTCATCCGGGAGCCACAGCATGACTGGGCACCTCTCTCCAGGGCACTCAGCGGCCGCGATCCCCTGGAGCCCACCCGCTTCCCGCCGAGACAAGAGAGCTCAGCGCTGACAGGAGCCCGCTCCGGGTAACCCGAGCCCGCGTTCTAGCTCAGTGAGAATCGCTAATTATTAGGTCTTCCGAAGGGAAGCTCAAATCACACGCTGGGGCCTTTGCGCGCTGCCCAGCTCTGGAAGGCCGCATTCTTTAGTCCTTTGCTCCTTTCGGGGGAAACGAACCCCAGTGTATCTGACTTCGTTAAGGAACGCACATCTACACTTGGCAACCTCCGGGAAACTTTTGTCGCGCCTTGCCCGACCTTCTGCGGGGTGCTTCCATGAACCCTGAGCGAGGCTTGGTGGCTTTTCCAAGCGTGAATGTCGCTAATTGCAACGGGGAAGGCGTGTTGCAAACTGCATGCCCACCGCCTGCTTTTCTTAGGATCTAAAGCGATTTCTTTAGACTGCAGTCACAGACACCCCCGCTCCCCCCATCACCCACAGCTCGGGGCCAGACAGGAAGTCCACTCTTGAGACTATAACATTTTGTTACTTTTATAAAAGAAGCGTGCTTCGCAAAGACACCCCCCCACACACACACACACACCCCGTCCCACCCGCAGTAACTTCCCTTCTATCTTTGTAAGCCTTGTTTTAAAAGAAAAAGAACCAAGCCCGAGGCCACTTGGGGAGGGCTTCTGCGACCTGAGGACACCGGTTGCGGATAGCGGAGAGGGGCACTGCTTCCAGTGCGGTCGGTCCCAGCTAGAGCTAGAGCTAGGGCGGTTACCTGTGAGCCGAGGGCGGGGTGGCAGGTGAGCCTCGTGGCGCGGGTTCCCACACTTCTCACAGCCGCTTCACGGGGAAGTAGCAGATCTAACAGCCGGGTTCTACTTGAGGACCTGCCCCAGAGTTTAAATGTCAATGATAAGAAAAGAGGGTGCTCCGGCAGGCGCTAACTTTCCTTAATATCCACGCCACCGCTGTCCTCATTGGTTGCCGGGAGCGCGTGACGTCACGGCGGCCAGAGTTGGGTTCAGCTCTGCAGATTAGCTCTCAGGCCTGGCGGGAGCCTCCCTCTCTTCAGTCAGAGTCTTCCGGGGGTCTGGCCTGTAACTGCAGACGCCCAGCCTGCCTCTGGCCAGTATTGTCCTCCTTTAGGCCCAGAGTCAAGCCCCTCCCCCGCCCTGCTCCCAAATAAACAGGTCCAGCCAAGTGCTCTGGCCCTCCAGCACGGTCCCTGCCCTTAGGCCAGTGAGTTATCTAAGTGACCCCTTAGCCTGCCCCTTGGTTCTCTAGGGAGTCACTTCATTAGAGGGATGTGTCGAAAGGGACCTTTGGCAAGTTCTTTTCACGAGGAGATCCAATACTAACTCTACCTGGCCCTCACCTCCACAAGTCACCAGCTGGGCACAGACTGAGGCTCCAGTGATGGATGAGCAAACTCGGTCCCCAAAATGGGCCAAATCTAGGCCTGTTGGTGTTTTCCTTAGGGAAGTCCCAAAGCCAGCATTCTCGGGCTTTCCTCGCCTGTGGGACTGAAAAGCTTCATTCATGTAGAAAATGTAGATGATGGTATTTATCTTAGACTTGAGGGTTAACTGTTGACTTTGTGGCCTACAGGGACAAAAATGGGGACGTGGGAGATTGGGGGGTTAAGATTCCCCTTCCTTGTGCTGAGTGAACGAAGAAATTGGGGCAAGGACAGACGGATACTGATCCCGTGATCTTCACACCCTCTGTGGAACTGAAGACAGATTAGATTTGTTAAGCCTGTCTAGCTTGGAATAGATAGCTACAACCGCATCGACATCCCTGCCCTTTTGCCCTCAAGGGCTTCTCAACTTCCAGTCTCCTCCCTCTTCTGCTTGCTTCCAGGTCAGGAGTTTGGGACTGACTGGGATCCTGCCTGGAAAGGCGGGGAGGCTCTTGAGGAGGTGGTGGAAGAGGAAGGGAATGGGCGTGGAATTGCTTTCAGGCAACTTTTGGGAGACAGCCAGGGTGGACTGGGGTGTTGAGATCTTGGGTGCCCAGGGCCAGAACCTGCGCGCCTTGGGCTGATGAGGGTGGTGAAGGGAGAGAGCCTTGTACAGATGGTGCCAGGGTGCATGCACTAGAAGTTGTTGCTCTGCCTCCAACACACCTGGACAATGAGACTTTGTAACAGACCCATTGGAGATCTCCTTCGAATTTGGCCAGCTTTCAGCTTCTTCTCCTCCTCCTCCTCCTCCCTCCCCCTCCTCCCTCCTCCTCCTCCTCCTTCCTCTTCCTCCCCCTCCTCCTCCTCCTCCTCCTCCTATTCTTCTTCTTCTTCTTCTTCTCAAATGTTACTTTTTATTTTCCTGGGGATATTCTTATTTACAAAAATCTTCCATTCTTCCTTTCTCCAGCTCAACTTGGTGGGTCAAGAGCAATTACTCCCCTAGAGTCACTGTAGTGTGGGTCTGGATCCTAGCCTGGTCCAGTCATCCCATGAATCTCAATAGATAAGAAAGTGATGTTGAAGCCTTTGCACTGCTTTCTTCACTGCCACTGACCATCTCGTAAGACTTAGTTTCTCGGTAAGCCCCTAGCTCCAAGCCAGGACCTGGTCCAGTCCTGTCCTCGAATGTCTTGTGGTCCCTTGTATTCCACCATCTGTCTTGGAGTGTGGGTGACCTGTGGACACTAGTTTGGGATAGGCCTCACCAGCTTCTCAGTGTCTGCCCCAGGCTTTTCGCCCACCCCTTGTCCCTCCCTGAGGCTCCAGAAGAAGGCTTGCTTGGAGCCATTAAGCGTGTGCGGATCCCTGCAACCCAGCAGGGTGCTCAAGAGCAAAGCTGGAAACACCACCGGCATTGCGAGCTTATCTAGCTGTCTGTCAATAAAGGGCGCTAGGACCGGGTGTGAGCGCGGGTGGTGGAGGCGAGGCCAGACCTTGGCTGTCCCGAGCTCCGGGCCAACGCAGAAGCCGCTCTCCATTTGCCCCGGGCACACTGAAGGCTGGGGGAGAGGGAGCGGGCATTGGGACCTCCACCCGGTAAGGGTGTAAGCATGGCCATGAGCCTTAGTCTGGTTCTCCGGGTAGCTGTCGACCTTACTGAACTCTGGAGACCTCACCAGAAGTCTAATGCACTGGGAGAGAGGGGTGATGTTCGAGCCTCTCCTTAGTGCCTTTGGTGACAGCCTGGTCGCCTACAAAGATTGCCCGGCCTATGGTCTCGCCTCTCCTAGACTCACAGCGTCTCTAGGCCGCACTGCCCGGGGGGGAGGGGCATTAAGGGTAGCCTAGCAGCAAGGCAGAGAGCGTATAACACTGCGAAAGAGGAGGGCTGTAGGTGGGGTGAAAAGAGAAAGAGACTTTTCCCCCAGTTTTCCCCTTGCCCCAGGCTAGCCTAAACTGAAATTCTCCTACACTTGGGGCGATCCCAAGCTCTGTTTCTCGGCAGCAGCTTTGATTTCCAGTAGGACACAAGTCTGTGGAGCTTCCTAGGGCAGCTCTGGCCCACCCTCCCTGGGAGCCTGGAGCTTCTCCTGGGACTAGTTGAAGGGGGATGAAGGGAAGACTGGGGTGAAAAGCAGAATGGAGAGTGGCAAGAGGGAGGGAGAGGAGGGAAGGACAAAGGGAAGGGAGATAGAGGTCTCTCTTTACTTGAGCACACAGAGGCACAGAGATACAGAGACACAGATAGAGACAGAGAGAAGTCTCTTCATAGTGTTTAACAACTAAGACCTGTTGTTCAGGTATACTTGGCTCATCCACCCCACCCTGTCCATCTCTGGCTCTTTTATTTAACTACTCCATGAAAATAAAAGCATTTTCTGGTTTGGTAGAGCCCCATCTACTGGATCTGGACCACAGGATGGTCATTTGTCTTTTCATTGAGAATATCTCTTTTAAAAATTGAAAAATATAAACAGTTTTCCCCCTCATTTAAATATTTCAGTTTTCCTTTACTGAGTCCAGGCCACAATTCATCCTGTTAAGTAGTATCTTTAAAGACTAGTATTCCATGGTGGGTGTTAATCCATAAGATTGCTTTCATAAAGATCTCCCAGTACAAAAAGTAAAGGACAGAGAAATGCCCACACATAATTGAAAAAATTCTGTGTCTATTTGCAGGTCATTTCAAATATCTATACAAACCAACCAAAGCCAAGGTCACTTAAGCAATCAAATTAACTGGGCACTGCATGTTTCTCGCTCTTCTTACCCTTCCCATCACACCTCCCTCTTAAACAGCAAACTTGTTCTAACAAGATTTTTATTTTAAATCAAAATGGGAGGAATATTTTGTGAAGTCAAGCATCAAACAGGGGGATATTTAGCAAAGATAATATTTGCCACTTCTTTACCCTGGTCTAAAGGACTGCATAATGTCCTGATTATATGCTATTTTGTGGTTTCTGTGCTATTCAGTTATTTTCATACACTCTAGCAAAGAGATGTCTCACTTAGCTGCCTCTGTGCTGTCCTCCACACAGTAAGAAGTTCTGCTGAAGGTTTAAGAAAATCTTAACTCTTCCAGTTTTCTTTTCCCACTAAGAAAACCTCTGCTGCCATCAATTCAAGAACATTCCACTGTCTTTTTCCTTTTAAACATTCTCATATGAAGTCAGTTTGCCATACCATGTTTGATTTCTTTCTCTCCCTTGTCTGGGTGGAGATGGAGACATTAGCTGAATTCCCTGGGGGTGATTGGATGCAATTCTCTGAAAGTAGACAGGCACGTCCTGGATGTTAGAAATTCACTTTTTCTCAACCTGACAAGGCCGGCTTCGATCTACAATTGTATTTGAATGGGCAATGAGCGGAAAGATCTCTCATCATTAAGGCTGCTTCTAGTTTAGCAAAATAAGGAGAGCCTTCATTTGCACACAGATTCTCATAAAAAAGTTGAATCCCTGGCAACTCTTTAATAATAATAATAAAAAAGGATGGCTTCGTAATTTAAACTGGAGGTGAAAAGAATGGAGATGGGGTGTTTCAAATGTATCCCTCCCTTCCCCCCAAAGGGCTATGTGATCAAGTTGACTTTTTTACTTTAAATCTTAAATAAGATGTGAGTTGTAACAAGAGGATTGGCACTTACTCTGTGACCCTTATAATTGGATTAAATATAGACTGAGACATACAAAAACACACCAAGATTGACACCTGCCAACTGGACTTCCTTATGATTGATTGTGATGCTTCGTGCTGGCAACAATAATGAAATAAATTGTACGGATAAAACAGCGCATTTGTCATTTCCATGCCATGAGTGAGGAAGTCAACGAGTTAGGCAAGCTGTTAGCTGACAGGCACAAGCAGGAGGCGAGCTAAAGAGATAAATAAGGATTCCAGGCATTGACAGGACAAATTATAACTTGTCACAACCTTTTTAAATTCAGAAGTTTTCAATTAACATATATATTGCTGTTACATATAAGATAAGGGGACACTGAGGTAAACACACTGGGATTACAGGAGACCCCCTCCCCCAACCTCCAAAGGCTTGGGCACAGGGACCTCTAGGAGGGCAACAGAGGGTCAAGACTGCAAGGCTGGTCTGAGGGGCATTGGATTGGATAATGAAGCTCAGATGTGACTAGGCTTCTTCTATAGCTTAGACACCCTCCCCCAGCCCCATAGAACCTGCCACAGTGTCCTCAAAGAAGCTGTGCACCTAGACATGAAGATTGTTTGGGCAGGCCTGCCTTCCTTCAGTCCAGATCTGGCACACTGAACCCTGATGTCTTCCTGTCTTCAAGTGTGGAGTTAGAGGTAGAAAATTGAGTATCCCCCTTTCACTATGCAAATTCTCTCTCTCTCTCTCTCTCTCTCTCTCTCTCTCTCTCTCTCTCTCATTCCCTTCCTCCCCTCTTTCTCTCTCTCCCCAGAAAATCCGAGGGGCTATCAGCAGTGGCCATGGCCCTGGAGGCAGACCTAGGCCCCTGGCCACTCCTTAGAATTTTGTCTTCTAGTCGGATTCTCAGCCACCCAGCACTGGAGGAGACCACAGAACTGCTCTTTCTACTCAAGAACACTCGAGACTCCGAGACTCCGTTCAGCCATGTCGTTTTGGACAGTTTCAGTGGCTATTGGTCCACTGGTGAGAGGGGGAGGAGAGAGAAGCCCACCTTCACTTTTGTTGATAACTAGAGGCCTCCACACTCTGCTAAGGGACACTTTTGTAGTAAAGCTGCGGAGTAAACCCCCATGGCAACGTAGGTGTTAGGGGATTTCTGGTGACTGAGACATAGTGGACATGGTGAGTCCTCTGTGTGTGAAGTTTGACAAGTGTGGAGGGGGAACGTAAATTCCATTAATTATCTCTACCACGAAGGAGGCCGAGTTCTTAGTTTTAAAGCTCATCTTCACCCTAGACTGGAATACAAACTTTGTGATGTTTCTCTGAACTCAGGTCCCAGACCTCTGCCCAACTCCAGCTAGAATGAAAACTTCGGGAAATTGAACTCCCCAGGTTTGAGGCTGCTGGGCAGAGTAGAAGGGGTGTATGTGTGCGTGTAACTGAACAAGGCCTGGTGGAGGTTTGACTGAAGGGCTCCGGGGCCAAAAAGAAGACAAACCCAGTCTGGTGGGGTGTTTCTGAAGGCTGCAAGCCTGGCCCAAGTTGCAAGGCCAGCGGGAACCGAAAGAAAGGCCGGCACGCCCAGCTGTCTCGCGTTTCCTCCGGGGGCGCGCTGTCTTCTACGTCCCTTGCTTGCTTCGCTGAGAGGTGCTCCAGGCACGCTCCTTCGCCTCGGTTCTCGTTGGGGTGAGGCCAGCCTTGTTGTGGAGGCCACAATGCAAACTCTGCCGGAACAAGTCTTAACCTTCTGGCGCCTGTACCAAATTAAACATCACGAAGCCTCCGATTCCTTGCAAAGATGAAGCCCAGGAAGAAAGGGAGGGAGAAAAAAAGTTAGGTGGAATTAGTTGGAAGCGGCAGCATCCCCCAGCGACCACAGCCATTAGCATTATAATCTCAAACGCCATTTTTTTTTAATGTAACACTATATTGTTAGTAAATCAACTCCTCAGGTCCTCAGAGACGCTGACCCCTGGCAATGCAGTGAAAGTGTAATTATCTCTCTGAATCTTGGACAGATTTAAGAGATTACATTTCAACTAAATCTATATCAATGCTAATTCCCTGCCCCCCCCCCCCCCAGCCTGCAGGTGCTAGGCACCGGGAAATGGCATTGGGCCCCAGCAGAACGCCTCACAAAGAGGAAAGGGCTTGCTGCGTATAAGGCCAAAAGAAATGAAGCCCCACATAAAATTACACCTTTTTTTTTAAACTACAAAACCTGGTTCTTATATAGCAAAGTTAAACAAAGCAGTTATGCTAAATTAGCGTTACATAAAGGCGAGTTTAATGCTCGGTTACAGTCAACTGGTGTATCTCTGATGGCTAATTGTCTATCAAAATTAAAGAGAAAGGAACAAATGATTCGTTATAAGGTGTTAAAAGCCTCAACAAAAGGACATTTCACAAATATAATATCGGCAGCTCGGGAATTGCCCACGGGGTTGTTCAGGCCCCGGCCCTGCGCAGCTATGAGAAGTGAGGTGCGGGGTGCTATTTGCCTGGCAAGAGCTCATTTCCTCCCAAATGAGTATAATAAAAACCCAAGAGGCGATATTAGTGTAAAGATCGGGATTAATCTTAATCCGTGAGATTGGGCGAGGGCTGACAAGGCGACCCTTACACTCTGCCCAGGCTGGGATTGCAGAGCGCTTCTCCAGATCTTCTTCGTCCCCACTAAGACACCATATCCAACGTCCAGTGTCCAACGATGGGGACTGGAGGAGCAAGCACCGGGTGAGGAGAAAGAGGGCTGCGCAGATCCGGCTCTTGCTGGCTTTCCCTGGACACTCAGAAAGCCTGGATCGCAGCACGTGCTTTTCTGCTTGGCTGGCCTGGGGGTGCAGGCAGGCACTGCCAGCCCTCACCCTCACCTCCCACCCCAGGTTGGGAAGGACACAGAGTACAACACGACCCCCTCCTTTTCCCAAGGTGGCACCAGATCCAGAACTCGAAGCATATTTGTTTTCTAAGTTAATTAAACCTGAAAGCAGCCAAAATGCGAGCGCCAGGTACACGGAGGCCGACTTTCCACCCGTGGACCGCGTCGGTACAGCCAGAAAAGCCACAAGGGCCAGCGTGGCTCCTTCCAGCCAGAGAAATCTCTGGAAGAGACTAGGGAATAAAAGCTGAAACCAAATCATGCAGCAAGAGTAACAAACGGTCTGGAAAATGGACCCACGGAACCGCAAGAATGTACTTCCTTTTAAAAAATCTTTGACAACTTGTATCCTAAGGAAAATATATTGAAGATAATTGAAATGATTGCAATTCACTGCTGCCTGACTTTGAATATGAGCAGTCACGTAATGACATCCCCTTCATACAACAACAGTTTAATTTCCATTCTCCGTCTTTGGAATCCTTTCGCCAGCCACCCGGGCAACGCGGTGCTAATGCAGAAATCTTGGCTTCCGACTGCATTATTTATGTGGGTGTGGGTGGGTGAGATAGGAACGGAGAGGGGGTTTAAACCCGCCACCCTTGATTTGGAAATTCCAAGGGACCTATGAACAACCGGGAGAAGAGAGAATCACTATTCTGGGCCGACGCTTTGCCCGTCGAGGCATCGGGCAATGGCGAGGTCGGTTGGCTTCTTTGTCTTTAGGAGCTCTCAGACCCTCATGGGAACGTTCCCTCGGCCCCCACCTAGCTGGGCGGGGTCCAGGGGTGGACTTAGGCTGGAGCCTTGTGGTCGGTCAGTCCCATTTCTCCCACCATTTCTTCCTTCCACCATCCATCCTTTCCTTTTTGTTTCATAGCTCTCAGGGTCCCGCGCAGAGCAGGGTGGACTTAGCTCTGGGAGTGGGGGTGGGAGCTTGGCGAACTTGGAAATTGTTTGCCTTGACCTGGGTCCAGGCTCCCCGCGGCCACTCCAAACCCCGAGACCACCAGGAAAGAGAGAAGAAAGTCAGTTTCTATGAAGTGCGGGACACTAGGGTTCACCTTTGAGCGCGGCCTCCTTGAACTCTTAAGGTCAGGGCAAAGAGCCGGGAGTAGAGGTCAGTGCGCGCGGGTCCCAGGCCTCGCAGTGCGCAGGCGCGGATCCGACCGCGCCCCCCCCCCCTCTCCTAACACAGCGTTGAAGGGACAGATCCTGCGCCCCTCTCTGAGCAACTACTGCCTCTTAAAAAAAAAAAAAAAGACCATCTGGTAATTGTCTTTCTTTAGATCTTCCCTTAATTATGCTTTTAATTAAAGATGGTTCAAGGCACCGGACCACATGAAGGGCAGTAATTACAAATTACATTACAAACCCAACAGATGTAGCGCGATCTGCTGGGAAAAAGGTAGCGGAATAAAAATTTGACTAAACTTTGGGATAAATTAATCGGCGGCTTGGAGAACAGACACGCGGTTCTGATCGTGTAGATTGCAAGCAGGATTTAAGTTTTGTGTCATGACTGTTTTCATATTTCTTTGACGTCTATTGATTTGGAGGCAGCTGCAAGCCTTTGTCACAGGAGAGAAGAGCAGTCACAATATATTAGCTTGATGGCATAACTCGAACCGGAGAGGCGAGGGGAGCTGCAGTGACGGGGGCGCACGTGACCCCCTGCCCGCGGCTTCCCGGCCCAACCCTCACTTTAAACTTGTTCTAACTGGAAAGATGAGTGTTGCTCTCGGTACGTGGTCTGAAGGTGCTTTTCTTTTTGGATGCGTGTGGCGGGAGGTGAACCACCTCGGCCGGGAGGCGGAAATGTCTGAGGGTTGGCAGGGAACCACCTAGGCTCGTGGTGGCGGCTTCTGGCCTGGCTTTTTGGATGAAGTTCCGGGGGTTCCACTGATGGCCCCAAGGCGCTGGACCAAGTACTCGCTCAGTCTGGCCTATTTTGAGGGCCATCTCGAGGGGACGTGAGGCTGAAGGACACGTGGCTCGGGAGGCAACTGCACCGGGGTATACGGCCTGCCGCTAACCTTGGACGGGATTGTACCAAGTCGGGATGTAGACTGCAAATTCGAGAGAGGGAATTGGGTCACTCACTTTCTTCGCTAAACCTCTCCCCAACTTCCCTTTGCTCTAACTCAATTCTGGTATCACCTTAGCCTGGAACGTTTCAAAGCCAGAGTCCACTCACTCTGAGACAGTAGCTCTGCTTCATGGAAAAACTATATGCCCCATCACTCACCCATCTATTTACAACGCCGGTGTGGTGCCTCAGGGAGCATGCATGGACAATTAAACACACCCACTTAGGGGAGGGATGATGAAGGCTTTCTATTAACTACAGGCGTTCAGAAAATTGATGCAAACCTAATTTTGGCTTCTTGCTGGGGATGAATGTTCCCAGGCAAGGTGTGTGATCCAACCTGCTCTGGAAGCAGAGGACAAGACTGACCTTGCAAAAGACCTGTCACTTTCTTCCGCTTGCTTCTCCAGGGGAGGACACTTTTCCTTTTGATTCACGTTCTCACTGTGTCCTTCTTTTCCTTTGTATCACAGCTTCTGAGGGGAATGGAAATATTTTGACTAGACTTCCCCAGGGGCTTTTTAAACATCAAGCACCATCACCCGTGCAGTACTGTAGTTCATAGTTTCAAATTTTGAGTGTAAGAGTCTAACTTGCTGAGGAAAACCACATAATTGGTGGTGACTGCTCAGCTCCTTACAATGAAGCCAAGTATTCCCTAGAAATGGTTTAAATTTAAGGGGCTGCTACTTTTCCAAGAGTTTTTAGATAGGGGGGAAACATTCTAACAGACCTATGTGAAGATCACATTTCATTGTCTCACTCCTATCTCTTCTTTCTTACTGTTTGTGGCAGATACAGGAAATATACAGAAATCAGAAACAATATTTAAAATATCAAAAGCCTATCTGACTTTTCTATATATTTCAGTGAGGATTCCCTGACCCCATTTTCATGCATAATATAAAGCAGATGTTTGAAACACATATATTCAGACTTCAGAGAAACTAAAATCAGAAGGGAAACCAACAGTACTAAGGGTCCCCTGGTTTCTGTGTATAACACAGGTTACATAACACTTGTTCATTCAAAACGGAGCAAAGGTTGCCCCCCCTCTCCTCCCTCTCCCTCAAAACAACATTTCCCCAGATATTGAAGTATCTA
Organism: Cricetulus griseus; assembly: GCF_003668045.3. Lineage (NCBI taxonomy): Eukaryota > Metazoa > Chordata > Mammalia > Rodentia > Cricetidae > Cricetulus > Cricetulus griseus. The sequence goes on from NC_048599.1 coordinate 72,028,558, forward strand.
TGATTTATAGTCAGAAACTATTTCTACAAACAGATACGATGCCAGTGTGGTGGTACATATCTTTAATCCCAGCACTGAGGAAGCAGAGGCTTCTCTGTAATTCCAGGCCAGTCTGGTCTACAGAGCAAGTTTCAGGACAGCCAGGGCTACATAGTGAGACCCTGTCACAACATGAACAAATGTAAGACAGGACTTTAAAAACTGAGTTTTGGCTTTTGTGGAGTCTGGGTCTTTGAAGTGGTAACAGGTTGGTCATGATTTTTAAAAAACCTTGCTTTCAGTGTTGGCTGTAGCCTTTGTAGGGCCTGGATGCTCTGTTTGTTTGTTTGTTTGTTGTTATTGTTGCTTGGTTTTTCAAGACAGGGTTTTTCTGTGTAGTCCTCAACATGCTGGAACTCACTCTGTAGACCAGGCTGGCCTCTAACTCGGAGTTCCACCTGACTCTGCCTCCTGAGTGCTGGGATTAAAGGCGTGTGCCACCACCACCCGGTTTGGATGATAAGTATTTTTCGATTAAACATCTTAGCCATCTCTAAATCCTTTTAAAACACTCTATTTGTGATATCTAAAAAGGACATAAACTTTTGCTTCATTTATAAGTAATTTCTAATAAATAATAAAAACACATACCAAGAATTCAACACAATTGTGTACAATAATCAAAATGTTCCAGAGTAGGGGAAAAAAAGAGAAAACTGTTTAAACTGCCTATAGTGTTGTTTGTGATGCTAATCTCTTTTCAATGCAAGGAATGGGAAATCTTCAGCTGATATTCTGTTTTCTCACTTTGTGTTTCTTCTGTAATACTCAGCATTGCTCTGCCCGCTTTTGCTGTCTTCCCACAGCCTGTGTGTACACTATGAATTTCAATAAATATAAATTACTGGTTAAAAGAGTAAAGAATGGTTACTTTATGTCTCATTGTTCTTGCTCTACAGACTGTTCAAAATTTTATTTTGTTTTATTTTACAAACCCTATTGTAGCCATTTCCCCTCAATTCCATGATGAAAGTGAATGGCAAATGCCATTCAATCTAGAGGAGTGCAAGCCCAGAGAATATAGATTTGTTCAAAGCCTCTGCCGAGTCTATTTTTAGACTTGGAAACAGAACTAGTCTGGAGGCCACATCAGCACACATCTCTGATTCCATATGAGGCTGCTTGAAGCAGGTGGCTTTGAGTTCATCTTGGAAACAGAAGACATGCATGGAAGTGCTCATTCCTCAGAGACTGGCCCTGCTGCAGCTACCCTCAGGAGGGACAGAGCACTCACTCTGCAGCTGCCTCTCATTTGCAGACCAGAGAGACTTCTCTCTAATTTCTCTTGCCTGCATTACTTTTCCTGTGTCTGCCAGCCAAACCAGAGAGAAGCCTGCGACATCTTGTCTTTGGGGGATTTTCTGCAGCTTTGCCACAGTCCCTGGAGAAACTGGCAATCCTGAAGTTGATGGAGGGATTACAGAGAGCCACAAACATCATTCCCCCCTCTAATCCGTCTGGACCAGATGCAATGTTGGTAACAACCTTTACTTGACAGTTACAGACCATTCAAATGAGAATAATAGGTAATGGAGGTTGGGGAGAAGGGCAATGATAGTCTCTCAGTTGAAAGGATTGGCTTCCAAATCATGGAGCCAAGTGAAAAATGAAACATTTCCTGCCCAAGTCTTTTGAAGTGATTTCGTCTCTCTTTTTTGGTTCCTGTTGTACATTTGGGTTGGAAAATGGACACATCTATTTACCAGGAAACCTTATTTTGCTGCTAGAATTGGCCAGTGTTCAGTTGTTTGGATGTTGTGGCTTAAGTTTACTTCTTTCCCTGCTGAGAGCTGTGATATTAGGCAATAAGGAAGCTTGATTTGCATTAGATAATAACAATCAGGGATAAGTCGGACTCAATGCTGATTAAATAAGGGCTCCTATCCTCTTTTGAGAGCTTCCAGATGACCAGAGCCACAGATATATTGGCAGGTCAAGCAAAAATCTGAGGATAAAATCAATGTCAGTTTTCTGTCACATTCAGAAACCCACCAGAAGCACAGTCAGTACACCCCATGCAGCCATGCAGCCACCCTCCTCCATGAATTCAGTTATACTGTGGGTCAGATGCCCCCACCTACAAGATGAAGTTTACAGCACTGCTTACTCTGTCACAGACCTGCACAGAACGCCATGCTAGCACTCACATGTGTTCAATAATAGGAACATTTCCTTCATCTATTGGTTAGCATATTACATGATTTTAATATGATTATTTTTTAAATATTTATTTATTTATTATTGGTGTTTTGCCTGTGTATATGTTTCTGTGAGGATGCTGGATCCTGGGGTTACAAACAGTTGTGAGCTGCCATGTGGGTGCTGGGAATTGAACCCGGGTCCTCTGGAAGAACAGCCATTGCTCTTAACTGCTGAGCTATTTCTCCAGCCCCTTAATATGATTATTTTAAATGCATGCTTCTAGATTCAAATAACTCAGAACTGTAAGGATCAAAAATTATTTTGGAAAAAAAATTTTTTTCTTCCCTGCCACCTGATTATTTATGAATGGAGAGAAGCAGAGCTACCAGCTTCTTGTGTATAGAAGAGCTTTAAAAATATAGATCTTTCTGTTTTGTTTTCAGTACAGGGTTTCTCTTTGTAGACCTGGCTGTCCTGAACCTCTCTGTGGATCAGGCTAGTCTCCAACTCAGCAATCTGCCTGCCTTTGCCTCCTGAGTGCTGGGATTAAAGGTGTATGCTACCATGTCTGGCTAACTTTTTTTTTTTTTTAAATATGACTTCCACAAGTTGTCCTTTGACCTCCACGTTTGCAGAATGAACAGAAAATAAAATTTAAAAATGTAAAAACAAAACCTAAATATCTTATCAGGGCATAGTGATCCATGCCTGTAATCCTAGCACTTGAGAAGCAGAGGCAGGGGGATCAGGATCACTCAGTGAATTAGAGGCTAGACTAAGGTTAGCAAGGTCCTGTCTCTAAAACAAAGCCCCACACTTTGCATTCAGGTATGGTGGCACATACCCATTATCCCAGAATTTAGGAAGCTGAGTCAATATTGAGAGCTCAAAGCCTGAGTTACATACAGAAGCACCTCCCTCACCCCCACAACCCAGTTCTCAGGGAACTTTGTTGAGTTGGATTTAGTTGAACCCTATAGTCCCTTCAAACAAGAAGATTTGTGGAAAGCTATGTTGTATGCATTAGTATTTGTTCTATAATTTATCCATGACCCGGAGTGATGGCTAAGTGGCATGAATTTCTCTGTCCTGCTAGCTCCCAGTGATGACACAGGTACCTCTTATTGATTAGGAAAGCTTAGCTTATAGTTTAGACTTGTTCCTAACTAGGTTATAACGTAAATTAAATCATTTATATTAATTTACATTCTGCCTTGTATGTTGCAGCTGTTACCTCTCCTCCTGAACATCCTGTTTTCTCTGTCTCCTGCCTTTCTTCTTCCCAGAGTCCTTGGCAAAGACACATCTTCACGGTGTACAAATATCCCACAACACCAGCACCTATATGGCAGCTCACTACTGTCTGTAATTCAGTTTCCAGGGATCTGAGCCTTTATACACAGACATAGATGCAGGCAAAACACCAATGCACATGAATACATACATACATAAAATTCAATATATTTTCAAAGCCAATATATTTTTTAAATTTTTCTTATAGCCTTTTAAAATAAGTTTTATGTTTTCCCTATTCCCATCTGACTCGAAATAAATACAAAATCTCAGTTTAAACAACTTGCCCAAGGTAACTTAGTACATAACTTAGTTAAGGCCATCCTACAACTTAATCCTGAAGGGACTCTAGCCAACCTGAACATGGCAAACATGGCTCTGGGAGGCCTTGTCCTTCTTTCCTATTCCCTCTGCCTTGCTAAAAAGCTGTTAGATTATGTTCCTAAAGCTAGCCACCAAGGCCTATTCCCCCTTTTTGACCACTTCTACCTCCCAAGGCTGACTACCAAGGTCCCAGCTATCAAACTATTGAAGTCCAGCAACCAAAAGCCCCCTCCAGCTCACCTAATTAATATGCCCAGTTAAAGTTAAACACATCATCTTAACACAGGGTTTCCCCTTTTACCATTATAAACTGCATTTGCCTATGGGCCATCCCTCTATCCAGAGGCAGCCCTTTGTCCCCCTTCTCTGGGTCAAATAATCCTTCTCTCTCTCTTGTTCCCTTTCCGTTTCCCCTTATCCTCTATCTCCTGTCTTATTCTCTGACCTCTGTCCCTCTGGGGCAAATAAATCTCCTTTGTGCTGAGAATTTGGTCTTGGGAGTCCTTTCAAAGCCCCTTTTCTTTGAGGTTCTGTCCTACATTATATCAAAGGATAATAGGTACCCATACATTGACAGAATTATTTGCTGTAAACTCTTCTGAAATAATTTGGGGAAAATGATTTATTTTTATGATGTAAACTTTGCTGCATTGGTGCAAGGAATGCAGCAACTGGGAAACGGATGTCATAGAAATATCAATTATGTAAACATTTGCTGCTGTTGACTTTGCAGTGGTTTTATTGTTTGTTTGCTTTTGTTTTTCGGAGTTACTAATTTTGGAAGAAGGCCAGAATTCAAATATCTTTCAAGTCGTTGAGGAACCTGTAGGCTTCAGATTCTAGCCTGAGTTGCTTGTTTTAGTGATGATAGGTCTGGGTTCCCTAACAATGGCTGCAGATGTTGAAGAATCATTTCTCCCTTGTCTGATGTCTGTATTCAGGGTGGCAGCTTTCATGTGACTGTCCAGAGGTAGAGATTTCTCTTGGGCCGTTGCTTTTTCTAGGCCACAGATTGCTCTAGATTCCAGATAATGGGAGGTAGAAAGGGTGCCTGGGTTATGTTTGTGATACTCAGATCTACTCTGGAATTGATGCATGCCTATCCCTTCTGCCCTATCTCTTTGTCCAGAACTCAGTCATTAACCCAAGGCAAACTACAAGTAAAACAGGTCATGATTCATCTATCAGTCTGCATAGAAGAAAGGACAGATAGTGCAAAATGACTAGCAGCACCCAGAACAATGCCCAGTGCAGATGGGACACAGTTCCAAGCTGATGCTAGAAATGGTGATTGTGTGATATGGATGGGTTCTGATTATATGTTAAAGAATTTTCTGTTGTTTTGATTTTTTAAGTGTAACTTGTTTTTAATTATGTGTGTGTGTGGATGCATGGGTGTAGTTGAACTTTCATTTGGGAGACTGTCAGCTTCCAAATAAATGAGACAGAGACTTATTATTAATCATGAAAGCTTGACCTTAAGCTTAGGCTTGTTCCCAACTAGTTCTTTTTTTTTAAAGATTTATTTATTTATTATGTATACAGTGTTCTGCCTGCAGGCCAGAAGTGGGCACCAGATCTCATTATAGATGGTTGTGAACCACCATGTGGTTGCCAGGAGTTGAACTCAGGACCTCTGGAAGAACAGCCAGTGCTCTTAACCTCTGAGCCATCTCTCCAGCTCCCAACTAGTTCTTATAG
>NC_048599.1:72039056-72085117 GCF_003668045.3 Cricetulus griseus
ATTTTGCCATGTAAATAATGCATCCATTCTGGACTTCACTCACTCATTCAAGACTTTCCCTGCTCCCTTCACTTATCCCTTAAAGTTACTTTCTAAATTATCACTTCCGTTTTTTATTTTCAGTAGCCACATTGTATTTCATTGTGCGGACACAACATACATTGTTTAAATGATCCTGTCATTATAGGCATGCAGGGTGTTTGGAACTTTTTCTCTATAAACGACGCCACAAAGGCTTCGCTAGGCAGTACGTTTATCCCAGTGTTAGGATTTTGGGAGCTAGAACCCTTATAAATCAAGTGGTATGGCACACTAGATGTACATTTTAAAATTTTATAGACTCCACCAAGTTGTCTGTCCCTCCAAACTGGACCAATGTATACTTCCCCAACAGTGTATGGATACACCTTTCCCCACACCCCACTAAGAATGGGCCTCTCTCTGAAAGTCTGCAAAGAAGCAATCTGTCAGATGGAGGAAAAGCCAGATGAGAGTGCGTGCACATTGAATATACCTGACACCTTGTTGAGTCCCTAGGCTTATTCTGCTGACCTTGCTGCCTAAGGCGGGATCCCCCTTCTCTCTGGACTCTGTGGGGATCCTGGTGGAGGGCAAGTTGATGGGGGTACTAAGTCACTTTGACTTAGAGTCTGCTTCTCAGTCCATTGCTACTGGGGATGGCATGCTCTGATGGCTGTAAATACTCTGTGTTTATATTCTAGCTGGATACAGGCATTAGAGACAAGTGTTTATTCATTTCCATCAGGGAGTGTTCTCAGGCACAGAGTGCTCACCTTAATCTTTAATTGTAATCACAGAATCAAAGCCCCACTGTCACCTCAAAGGCTAATACAGATCCAAACATTCGAAAGTATCTGGGTCTTCATTCTCCATGTGTAGCACAGGTGGAGGGCTTCATTTCAGACCCCTTCTCCACTGCCTTGCCCCTGATTTCAAATAAAATGCAAAAAGAGAGAAAGGCAATGAAGCTCAGGACCCTTTGAAGCACCAATAATTTGCATGAACAATAATGTCCACTTTTGTTTTTAAGACCACTTAATAGACTTCATTTCTCAAACCCAAACCACAGATTAATCTTTCCCAGCTAAGGTCTTAGAGAGGAACATGCACAAATTTATTCTGAGGACTTCAGGCAGTAAAAATAATGTGTTTTTTATGGGTAGTAAAACTCCTGATATAAAAGAACCCACACACAGAGTGGGTTTTTCCAAAGAAGAGCTATGTTTCTCTTTATTTAAATTTGGTATGTGTCTGTGGGTACACACAAGGATGTGCAGGTATGTGTGCCAGAGGACAACCTCGGGTGTCACCTGTCCTCAGATGGCAAATGCCATCCATCTTGCCTTTTATTTTAAAATAGAAACAGAGACCATTTATTAAGAAACAGAAAGCACCCCCAAGGTTGGGAGAGACCAGTGAAGAAAGCAAACAGAAATGTCCAAAAATCGACACCCTTTTTTGAGACAGGGTCTCTTACTGGGCTGGAGCTCACCCACCTGCTGTCCTGCCTTGAGCCCTTCCCCTCCGAAGTCTCTGGTGACCACTTTCTACTACAATTGCAAAAGGTCAGCTCTTCTATGTTTCACAGATGAGGCAGATCATCTGCTGTTTGTCTTCTTGTGTCTGGCTAGCTGTTTTCACTTAGGGCAATACCCTCCAGATCCAGCTATCTTGTAGCAAACAGTAGGATTTCATGCTTCTTTGTGGCTAAATTGTGTTCCATTGTGTGTGTGTGTGCCATATTTTCTTTATCCATTCATCAGTTCATGGACAGTTAAGCCAATTCCAAATCTTGGTTCTTGTGAACAGCACCCCAGTAAACATGGAAGTAAAAATGCTTCTTCAATATCTTGATTTCGTTTCCTTAGGCTATGTGCACAGTTGTGAGATTGCTGAGTCATAGGGCGACTCTATTTTCAGTCTTTTTGTGTGGAATTTCCACTTTGTTTGCCATATACCTACAGCACATAGAACAGCATGTGTTCTCACACCTCACAGACACACACACCACAAGAACTCACACACACACACACACACACACACACACACACACACACACACACACACAAAACCTTTGAAAAGAAAACAGTGAAAAACTAAAGATAATCTGGGCTGGGAAGATGACTCAGTAAAGTGCTTGCTGCACAAGCATTCGAGGCTTGTCAATGGGCACAGTCACAGGTAGGAAGAGTAAGGTCTGGGGTTTTATCACAGTTGAGTGAGTATAGTTAATAGTACTATGTATGTTCAAGTAGCCAGAAGAAAGGTTTCAAAATGCTTTCACTACAAAGAAATGATAAATGTGTGAGATGAGGCACATGCTCATTATCTTGGTTTGATCATTGTACAATGTATACATGAACCAAACATCGAGGTTCACCCCATAAACATAGAATTGTTACATGTATCAATGAACAAAACAATAACTATTTAATGCTCACATATGCATCACATATGTACATATCTGAATATATATATATATATATATATATATATATATATATATATATATCTCAGTACTATGAATTGAACACAGAGCCTTATGCATGCTAGCTCAATCTTAGAGCTTTGATTCTTTAAAAAAAATTGTTTTGCATTTTTGAGAGATATTCTCACTCTTTAGCCCTGGCTGACCTGAACTAACTGTGTAGACCAGGTTGGCTGTATTAAAAGAGATATTACTTCTTGGGTCCTGGGACTAAAGGCATGTGACATCATACCTGGCCTGTTTTTAAATTTTAATCATGCTCAACCAATCATGTTTTCAGATTTATTTGAAAATTGAAAACTGTACTTTGGAAGGGAAAATGATATATGTATCATGACAGCAAGAACTTTGATGAAGTAAATTTGGGAGCAGGTGGTGACCTGGGATAGCTTTGGTCAAGGATGCAGAAGTATCTCCTTGGCAGTTCTCCAAGATGGAAGCATTTTCCAGAAGCAAGGAAAAGAAGAAACTAAGACTAAGCATAGACCAAGCATCTAATGATAGTAATCTCATTTTCCCAGATTCTGTCTCAGCTTTGTGCATTTCTTGGGATTCTGAAGAGAGATGGGTGGGTGATTGCATGATTGGAGCTGGGTGTAGTGGCAAACTGGGAGTTTGAGACCAGCTTGGTCTACATAGTAAGTTCCAGGACAGTCAGAGCTACATAGTGAAACCCTACCTCAAATAACAACAATAGACCCCCAGCGTCCCCCAAAACCCCAACTATTACTGCACAGAACTCCTCTTGCTATGATTTGGTCTATTCTTTCTGCCTTGTGAAGACTTCAGCCTTCAAAACTGCCTAGAGATGAAATATGTGGTTCTTTGCGTATGGTGTTGACCTAGATTTAGCTTTACTTAACAGTTAAAGGTTAAAGACAAGAAGCCAACTAAAAATAAAACAACTTCAGCAAATGTTGTCCTAGACTTTGGTGTGCTGACTCAAAGCACTTAACAAATGGTGTTGACTCAATAGGATATTTGTATGCATTTGGGCTCAAATTGCTTTCAAAATTATATAGAAGTTCTACTGCCTACACAAAAAGAGCATTCTATCCTCAAATATCCTAACAATTTTGTTTTGAGAGGCAAATAAATACCATGTAAATCAAGAGGACATTTATCAAGCACTAGACACTGCTCTTAGTGACTTATAAACATACATATTTATTCAAATTTTCATTTTCATTAAACTGAACCAATTACTTCCTTGAAGTTTGGTTTAAAAGCAGAATATAAACATGCATGTATGCACACATACTTTTATGATTTGCCTAATGTTCTCTTTTCCCCAAAGAGCAAACAAAGGCAGGTTTAGGGTGACCTGGAAGTCCCATATCAGGAAAGGTATAGTTCTTTGCACAGAGACTTCCATATCTTAGTAAGTGAGCACCAGGCATGGAGGGTATACATTAACCATGTGTGAAGTCTATGAGGAACTCATGCACAGCTATCTGTGTACACACCAAAGCAGGTGTGTGCTCTTCCTTCCCAATCTTATGGAAGTAAGGAAAAACCTAGGCTTAAGTGCCATTGATGCCCTTCCCCTATATTGAGATTGGTGTCTACCTTGGTTACCATTCCTAGAGCCTTCATCCAGTAGCTGTTCGAAGCAGAAACAGGCACCCGCAGCTAAGCACTGAACCATACTACTGGTATTCAGTTGTGGCGAGGGAGGAGGGATGAGCAAAGGAGCCAAGATGGGGCTGGAGAGACCTGCAGAAAGAGTGGACCTGACCTAGTGAGAGCATGGAGCCCCTAGTCATAAAGCTGCAGAAGCAGCATTGGACCGAACCAAGCCCTCTGAATGTGGGTGCCAGCTAGGAGGCCAGGGCAGTCTATGGGACCTCTAACAGTGGAGCCAGTCTTCAACCCTAGAGCACAGATGGACTTTGGAAGCCCATTCCCTATGGAGAGATACTATTGCAGCCCAGATACAGCAAGGAGGGCCTGGGCCCTCCCCCAAACGATATGACAGACTTTGAAGGTCCCTGGTGGAGGGCCTCACTGTCCCTGGGGAGGAGTTGGGGGATGGGTTGGGGGAGGGGTTGTTGGGGAACATGGGAGGATGGGGGCGAGAGAATGGGGGGATGGATATGTAAATATGAGTGGTAATTAAATAATTTAAATAAAAATAAATAAATAAAAGAAAGTGACTGCAAAAAAATAAATAAGAAAGTGATTGCTAGCTGGGTGGTGGTGGTGGTGGTGGCGGCGGCGGTGGTGGTGGTGGTGGTGGTGGTGGTGCACACCTTTAATCCCAGCACTCAGGAGGCAGAGGCAGGTGGGTCTCTGTGAGCTCAAGGTCAGCCTGGTCTCCAGAGCTAGCTCCAGGACAGTTCTTTTTAAAGAAACAAAAGAAGGGCTGGAGAAAAGGCACAGTGGTTAAGAGCATGGACTATTTTTTAAGAGGATCCAAATTCGGTTCTCAGCATTCCCATCAACCAGCTTAAAACCACCTATAACTCCAGTTCCAGGGGCATCTGATACCTCTAGTCTCCAAGGGTACCTACACTCCCGTGCACACACAGAGAGAGACACGTAATTAAAAATAAAAATGAGTCTTCAAATAAGTGATAGATACATGTACATCCTACACTGAAAGATGTCTCTTCCCACTTCTCCATTCCTTGTGCCTTCTCCTCCTCTTCAAAGGCCTCTATCATTGACTTACATGTATATCTAGAAACACTTGGTATACTCATACAATGCTGTTCTCTCCCTTCCCGCTTTCCTCATGGAAGTGGAAACACAACATGCAGTGAACGTTAGCTCCTGGAGTAATTGTTTTCATGTAACACTATCTTGAGGATGCATTGTTCTATTCTATCCTTTTGATGTGCCAAATATATAATGTATTTATTCAGTTAAAAATGTGATTGTGGCCAGGTAGTGGTGGTGCACGCCTTTAATTCCAGCACTTGGGAGGCAGAGACAGGCAGATCTATGTGAGTTCAGGGCCAGCCTGGTCTACAAAGCGAATTGCAAGACAGCCAGGACAGTTACACAGAGAAACCTTGTCTTGAAAAACAAAAAAAAAACCAAAGCAAACCTCCAAAACAACAACAAAACAAAAACAAACAAACAAATGGACTTTTTAGTGAAAGCACTTGCCATACAAGCCAGAAGACCCGAGTATGAATTCCCAAACCCGTGCTGGATGAAAAGACTTGACTCTTGAAAGTTGTCCTCTGATATCTACATATGTGCTGTAGTACATAAACACACACACACGCACACAATAATAATAATAATAATAATAATAATAATAATAATAATCTAAATAACAATTTTTGCTATTGTGAACCAAAGTGGCCTTTGGGAATGGTGGTGCATACCTTTTTCCTAGCACTTAGGAGGCAGAGACTGGTGGGTATCTATGAATTCAAGACCAGCATGGTCTACATATAGACTTTGCAGTCATCCAGGGCTACATAGTAAGACCATATATCAAAAAAGCAAAACCACAATAAAGCAAATTAGCCAGGAACGTTATTAAACACACATCATTTTACGTGCACGTGGTACATTTCCTGGGCAAATTTTGGCAAGTGGACTTTCTGGCTCACAGAGGTCACACACTTTTAATCATAAAACAAAGCAGCAATGTTCAGCACAACTATTTAGTAAGATTTTGTTTAGTAATGTTACCCTTTTAGATACAATGGCAGTATCTAGGTTGAAAAGGACTCCAAAATTTCTTTCTTGCAATGTCATAACTCAGTACATATCACATGTGTCTAGAATTTGTGGGAAAGTGATCAGACAGTGATATTCGACTCACCTCACATGCAATGTTGAAGTCAACCCATAGGACTCTATAGTTTCTGATGGGCAGGAACAAGTGACTTGGAGGTTTTGAGGTATGTCCTACTGTGGCTGCCACTGTCACATATTGCAGTGATGTTACTTTGTTATCATCATCATCACCATCATCATCATCAATATTTTGAGATAGGGTCTCAACTATGTAGCCAGAACTGCTCTCAAACTCACTACTCCTGTCTTAGCCTTCTGAGTGCTGGATTTATAGGTGTGTGCCACTATGCCTAGCTCTTATCCTTTGCCAATTGGACTGAATAATATGGATTTATAGGTATCAGATAATCTTTTACCTACAAAATGACAATTTTCATTTATAATTTGTTATAAAATATCTTGGGACATCTTCATAAGGAAGATATGCTTGGGGTCATGGAAGCAGAGAGATGGGGTGAAAGCAGGTGACAAGAACATGAAGGCAAGGAGTCTTAGTGACAAAAGTACAGATCATAAGAATGATGTCTCATTTTTACAAATTTTCATGAGCTGGGTGTCCCAGTTCCTTGTGTCAAGTGGATCCTTTCAGCAGCAAGGTGGTGTGAAACAGGCTCTGATGGATCTTTTCCCAAATATACACACTCAATTGGGGCTTTAACCTCAAAATAGAAGCTGATGGGGATTGAAATTACAGAACATTTTAGGATTGGTTCTGAAAATGAGTTGAATGTAGGATCAAGATTTGCTCTGTAGAGCTGGGCATGGTGGTGCACTCCTTTAATCCCATCACTGGGAAGGCACAGGTAGGTGGATTTCTATGAGTTAAAGGTCAGCTTGGTCTACAAAGCGAGTTCCAGGACAGTTAGGACTATATAGACAGGCCCTGTCTCAACCCCTCCCCCCAAAAAACAAAACAAAACGAAACAAAAAAACAAAGCAACAACAGCAATGAAAATCTTCCCTGCTTGGCTAGTTCATTTTTAAATTTATTCTTTTATTTTTATGTGCGTGAGTGTTTTGTTTGCATGTATGTCTATGTATTAGGTTCATGCATGGCGTTGACAGAGGAGAAAAGGGATCAGATCCCCTGGAACTGAAGTTACAGAATGTTGTGAATCACCCTGTAGATGCTGGGACTCAAACCTATGTAAAAGAAACCCACAATGTTAACCACTGAGCTATCACTCCAGCCCCATTAGTTAAGAGAGGATCATCCTGGAGCACAGGATAAAAGCATAATGGGCAAAGGTGTGTTTTCTTTTAAAATTATAGAACCAATATTACATGATTTGAATACAGGAGTAGAGGGAAAACCCTGCCTGTACTCACTCTCAAGAAAAAGCTCTGATGTGACATGACCCTTGTGCTGGCTGGTTTTATGTCAACTTGATACAAGTTGGAGTCATCTGAGAGGAGGGAACCTCAACTGAGAAAATGCCTCCATAGAATTGGGCTGCAGGCAAGACTGTAGTATATTGTCTTAATTAGTGATTGATTTGGAAAGGCCTAGTTCATTGTGTGTGGTATGGCCCCTGAGCTGACAGTACAAGAAAGCAGTCTGAGTGTTATATGGGTAGCAATCCAGTAAGCAACAACCCTCCATGGCCTCTGTGTCAGCTTCTGCCTCCAGGTTCCTGCCCTGTTTGAATTCCTTTCCTGACTTCCTGATGAGCAGTGTTATGGAAGTATAAGCCAAATAAACCTGTCTCTCCCAAGTTGCTTTGGTTACGTTTTATTTTTGTTTTTTCCATCACAGCAATAGTAACCCTAACTAAGACAACCCTTCTACATCATGACAATCTGCTTTCAAACCTTTACACTGCAGCAATTTCAACCGTTTTCCATTTTACATCTCAGTTTTGTTAATTACATTTGAAGTGATTGCACACCACCCCGGTGTGCGCTGGACTATAATTTACCTGTTTATTTCAAGTTACTTCCAATTTTATGCTGTTACAGAAAAGCATCACTTGACCCAGGGAGACTGAAAAAAAACAGCTACACTTTTCTTTTCCTCACTTAATAGAGTGAGTAATGGAGTGAGTTACTCTAGCACGGGGCTTCTCTCTGGCAACAGAAAAATCTGTTTCTCTATCGTAGCAGAATTAAAGCAATCCTATTTACAGCAAAGCACTGAGAACAGCGTTTGGCAGGTACTGAGTGATTAGTGTGGGCTGTTAGACAGCTCATCAGGGTTCTTGGCCACCAATTCCTGCAAATAAAGAATGTATCAGGAAGGTTCTGGATGACCCACAGGACTAGACTCAACAAATGGGGGAATCTAAGGAAAGATAACAGAAGGACCGTGAATCATCCCAGGAAAGCTTTCTGGTTTTGGAACACCTTTGGTGATAGTGGTGTCTCTTATGTCCCTTGGGCCTACTTAATTGCACTGTGTCCCCCAGGAAGAACTCTAGATAGCCCCATGTCTCTGCATCAATGCCTTACGATTCAGAGATCTGGTTTGGACGGTCCTTCCTGAGCTTCCCTCAGACATAGTTCCTAAGACATGTCTATCAATAGCAGGACACAGAGCTCTGTATCCTGTCATGACTGGTGAAGGGAAGGCTGTACATGAGTGCTGGTAAGCCCTTTGGTGAGTATCTTCCTCCCCTCCACCCAGAGCATGGCTGTCAACATAGGAGATTTCAATTCAGTTCAGTGTTGGAAGGCAAAGGCAAGCTTCTCCTATCAGCCAAGTGCCCATGGGAAACTTTCTCTTGCCATGTTTTTTTCTACCATTGAAGTGTCCTGGAATAACAGGTTTAACCTGAACCTAAGACTCAGATCATCAATGCATTTACCTTGTGTCATTTGTGTAATTATCTAGATGTCTTCATCCTTCTCTAACTCCCAAAATAAGACTAAAGGTAAAGTCCAGACAGTGGTGACACATACCTTTAATTCCAGCCCTCAGGAGGCAGAGGCAGGTACACCTTAGAGTTTGAGATCACCCTGGTCTACAGAGCAAGTTCCAGGACAGCTAGAGCTACACAGAGAAACCCTGTCTCAAAAGACAAAACAAAAGACTTAAAGGTAGAGTTGGAGAGCCACTGAAAAAGCAATGCTGTTTCTTAATGAAGGTCACTAAGGACTAGGAAAATTTGGCCCAAACACAAACATGAACAATGCAGAGTGTATTTATTACTTATCTCCTTACTGTGACAAAAACCCTGACAGAAGCAACTTAATCAAGGAGGGGCCTATTTGGCCCACAGTTCCAGGGCACAATCCATCAAGGCAGGGGAAGCCATGGCATAAGTAAGAGTGTGAGATGGATGGTCTCAATGCATTCCCAGTCAGGAAGCAGAGAGAGAAGAATGCAGACACTCAGTTCAGTTTCTCCTTTTAAACTCAGTCCACAACCCCAGCACCTGGAGTGTTGCTTTCTATAGTTAGGGTGGTTCTTCCCTACTAATGAACCCAGTCTCAAACCCCTCACAGACATCCCCGGAGGTTGTCTCCTAGGTGACTAATATCCTATCAAGCTGGCCAGCAGTATCAGTAGGCAAAAACCAAAGACTATCAGGGGAAGTAGCTCTGGGTATTTTGCACCAGACCCACACACAAGATGAGGGCCCAGCAACATTCTGTTACAGAGTGGGAAGGGAATCATGAGGTCCCAGCCTTCTCCCAGGATCTACAGGTAGTTAATGGCTGCTAGCAGAAGGAGAGACATTTCTTTCAGAAGTATAGTTCCCCATAAGTTGTTTCTGTTTCTTTAAATAATTCTTCATCCGTTGTCCTGTAAGCAACTCAAATGAAACTCATTAGGTCACCAACAAAATAAAAGAAAACATTCAAGCAGGAAGGAGACTAGGTAGGAAGAGGAAAGGGTCAAGAAACAGTCATGGAGAATGACCATGATAAAAACTCATTGCAATGAAAATAGTATAACAAAATCCACTACTATGTATGATTAATTATGCTCATGAAATAAATTTAAAAAGGGATTTCAGTGGGGATGGAAAGATGCATGGGTCGTTTTTCATTGGGGCTTACTGGGTATTTGTGGTCAGCTATGACAGGCAAGGTGGACCTTGGGTCTTCTACTAAAAACTGAGGTCTGGTTCCAAGATGTCACTTGGGGTACTACTGGCTTTAGTATATTTAGTAGAAAGGATAGTGGAGCTCAAATTGAAAGGCTCCTATTAGATTTAATACTATAGAGTTGTTCCAGAAAAACTCATTTTGAATATTTTTTTTGAGACAGGGTCTGGCTGGCTTGGAATCCACTATTTAGACCAGGCTGACTTACATCTCATAGAGATCCACCAGATGCCTTATGAGTGCTGGGATTAAAGGCATGTGCCACCCCACCCTCAGCCTGTGATGTAACGTTAACAGGCCGGGTCGTGTGCAGCAGGCAGCCACTGATGCTATGAGTTCATGAGAGCAATGCCATGTGTCCAGAAGACTGTGCCACAGCAGCCTCCCCATCCTTTGGCTCTTCCATTCTTCGTAATCCTTCCATGATATTTCTCGAGTCTTAGCTGGAGTGTTATAGATATTCTATTTAGGGCTGTACATCAATTCTTTCTCTTGCTTTCCAACACTTGCACAAATGGGATCAGAAAACTCAGTGATTTTGAGGGGTGGGGACCTATTGTCTTAATATCGTGGGACATAACAATGGTCTTGTCCTTTTCGAAGAATGATGGATGAGCAAACTGTGTCCCCAGTCAGCTCTGATTCTGCATTTTCAGTAGCATAAAGAGAAACATCCCATTCCTTTTATAGAAAAGCAATCCCCCGAGGTTGTCCCTTAAAAGCTGTTTTGATCCATGCATTTGTCGCTGCCAAATTCTTCAACTCCCAAACTACCATTATGCATTTTCTCCTGGACAGGGAGTTTTAGGATCATCACAGCTGACCCCATAATAAGGCCATTTATTTCTCCCTGAGATGGAAGATTCATTTATTTTTTCCTTGTTTCTCCTTGGCAATTATCTCTCTTACTACCCATAATCTGCCCAATCTTTTTCAATAACATCCTGTGATTAAAGCCAATTGGCTCATGTTGAAAGCTAGAGCATAGTTAACCAGGCACAGAAATATCACCCTTGGATTAAAGAAAGCCAGCTTCCAGGGGGCTGGTGCCTGGGAGATCTCTGATGAGGAAGAGTGAAGGCTGACTTGACACTAAAATTTAGTTTTGTTGAGAAAAAAAAAAGTTACATGCCCAAAATAGGGGCTGAGGAACATATGGCAGTTCCTTATGGTAGACCAAAGGACAGATTTGCTGGCAAATGAGGTCAAAAGACATCTTGTTCATTTTCAGATATTGTCTCAATTATTACACTGGGCAGCATTTCAGAAGATGTTTCAAAAGAAGAAGGATCAAGTCTCAATAACAGCAATAATGGCAGTAGCAGCTGTCAATCAAAGGCAAACCCTTGCATTTATTAGCTCACATTATTCTTTTCATAACCCTTCAATGTAGACAGTAGTATTTCTTACATGATGATCAAGGTCTTGTTTTGCTATTTAGTGTAGGCATTTTACAATTTAATTTAATTTTAGTATTTTATGTGTATAAGTGTTTGTCTGTATATATGTATGTGTACCATGTGTGTGTGTGTAGTGTCCATGGAGGTCAGAAGAAGGCATTCTTCTGAAGGGACTGAAGGTAGAGACAGTTGTGAGCCATCATGTGGATGTTGGGAATTGAACGCAGGTTCTCTGCAAGAGCAACAAGTGCTCTTACCTGCTGAGTTAGCACACCAGCCCTCAAAATTCTCATCTCTGTGTGTTGTTTGTTTTGCTTTTTTGAGACTGAGTTTCACCATGTGACTCTGGCTGGCTAGGAATTTGCTATATAGACCAGGTTGGCTTCAAACTGACAGAGATCTTCCTGCCTCTGTCTCCTGAGTACTGGGACTAAAAGAGTGAACCACCACACCAGAGCCTCGTATTGCAGGCATTTTAGAGAGAGACAGAGTGATTTGCTCTAAGTTACCCAGCTAGAAACTAACAGCAAGAATTTTTTTTTCTGTCTGTGTATATGAATGTATGTTCGTGAGGGGAATTTGGTGTGTGTGTGTGTGTGTAAATTCAGGTCTTTATGCTTGAGCAACAAGTACTTCATCCATGGAGCCATCATCCTCGGCCCTGTATTTTGTGATTGTCATGAGATTACAAACATCACAGTAAGACTATTTCTCATAGCATAATTCTAGATGATGCTTAATGTTAGAAACAACAACAGGGATAGAGGTGTATCTTAGTAGTAGAGCGCGTGCACACACACACACACACACACACACACACACACACACACACACACACAAGCTCACTCAAAGAAGAAAGAAATAAAAATAAAGGGAGGGGAGAAGGAAGGAAGATAAATTATGTACCAGTCAATCACCAAACTAAGGTTTGATGCCTGTCATGTGTCCCATCAATGCCTTCTGCCTTGCACTGTTTTCATGTGACGCAATGAAGGAGTTTATGACTTTATTCCTTGTCTCTCTTTGTAAATCACACGGTCACCTAGGCAGGTATTTGAGCAGGTGAGAGATTTCTTTGTGATGTAACCATTCAACTCTCCCTCGAAAAAGTCTTTCTTCAAGAAAGCTGAAGATAGATCACACACAGGCAAATCAAGACACTGAACAGGTGTCAAATATGTCTAAATCACATGCACCAGAGTTTCTTGAATAGGTATAGCATACCAATGAGTCTGGAGATATTTTGTTTATGATCTAATAAAGCTTGCCTGAAGATCAGAATGCAAAGAGGCCAGGCAGTGGTGGCACATACCTTTAATCCCAGCAGCCATACTAGTTAGCCATAGAAGTTGGGTGATGGTGGTGCACGCCTTTTATCCCAGCACTAGAGAGGAATATAAGACAGGAGCTCAGGGTCTCATATGGCGTTCAGTCTGCAGTCACGCTGAGGACAGGATCATCTCAGCCTTGGTAGGAGTAAGAACGCTCTACTGGCTGGCTGCTTTGCTTTTCCAGTTTTCAGCTTGAACCCCAGTATCTGCCTTTGGGTTTTTGTAATTCATGCTACAAATGAGAGGGTGGGGAAGTGGGTGGGGGTGGGGCAGAAAACACAGTGAACCTCTGTAGACCAGAGGACAACTTTCAGGAGTTCATCCTCTCCTGCCACTTTTACCTGGGAAGGCTCTGGGAATCTGGGCTCCAGGAATCTAACTCAGGTAATCAAACTTGTGATGGGCAAATTCCTTTACCTGCTTGTGTTACATGTATGTGTATACATACATGTAGAGGCCACAGGTCAACCCTAGATGTTTACCTTTGGGGGCCATCTATCTTTTTATTTATTTATGTTTTTATTTTTGAGACAGGGTCTCTCAGTTGGCCTTGAACTCACCAATTAATTAGCCTAGGCTAGCTGGCCACTGAGCCTTAGGGATCTGCCTGTCTTCACCTCCCCAAGGACTGGGATGACAAATGTGTGCCATGACATCTGGTTCTTTATACAGGGTTTGGAGATGATATTCAGGTCCTTATCATTTGGAGTCAGCAGAAAGCACTGGTACACTTCTTCAGTGTTCTTTATGTTTTCATAAAGTGGATGTCACAGATTAAACTTTAAAAATAAATATTCCACCAGGCAGTGGTGGCACATACCTTTAATCACAGCACTCCCGAGGCAGAAACAGGCAGATCTCTGGGAGTTTGAGGCCAGCCTGGTCTACAAAGCAAGTTCCAGGGCAGCCAGGACTGTTATATAGAGAAACCCTGTCTTGAAAAACCAAAACAAACAACCAAACAAATAAATACAATATTTCTTCTAGTCAGTGAAAATTTTCCTAGCTAAAGCTTTGGAGAGTTTCAGGTAATTTGCCAGGAGAAATACCTTTTTAAAAATATTTATTTTTATTTTCTGTGTATGTGTGTTTGCCAGAATGCACATAAATGTACCACATGAGTGCCTGGTGCTCAGGAAGGCAGAAGATGGCATCAGATCCCCTGGAACTAAAGTTATAGATATTGGTGAACCACCAGGTGGTTGCTGGGAACCAAACCTGGGAACTCTGCAAGATCAGCAAGTGCTCTTAGTAAATGAGACATCTCTCTGGCTCTGGGTAATAACTTTTAAAGTCCAAAGAAAGATAACAAGGTATTTCCTCATCCTGAATAATCATGTGTGGTGATACTTTGTTTATGATCTAACAAATAAAGCTTGCCTGAAGATTGTAGTGCAAAGCTAGTCACACTAGTCAGTCATACAGGACAGGCAGTGGTGGTCACACCTTTAAATCCCAGGACTTAGGAGACAGAGACAGATGGATCTCTGTGAGTTCAAGGCCACTCTGGGCTACATGAGAATAAATCAGTCTAAAAGAGAAACAGAGCTCACACCTTTGATCCCCACACTTGGGATGACACACCCTTAATCCCAGGACTAAAGAAGAATAGAAGGCAGGAGCTAATTGCAGTCTCAGGTCAGTGTGAGGCTTGGTGGAGAGCATTGCAGTCTGAAGTCATGCTGAGGGATCAGCCCTCTTTGTTCTGAGCATTGGTAGAGATGAGAACTCTCTAGTGGTTGGCCACTTTGCTTATCTGATCTCCAGCTTTAACCCCTCCATCCATCTCTGGGTTTTTATTATTCATGCTACAACCATGTGTACTTGCCTTAGAAAGAACTGTTTTGTAGTATGGACTGGACACCACTTAGCTCAGCAGAAACAGAGAGATTAAGTGCATAAGGAAGCATGGATGTCTACCAGAATCCAGAATGAGGCAGTGGGGGGAGAGACAGACTGCATCCACCAGCTCCTGCAACTATGCCTGAAGCCAGTGTCAGTACGCCTTTATTGAATGGAAGAATGAAAGAATTCTAAATTATGAGGGGATAAACTCCAACTTGTTCACTTTAGGTCAGGTCCAGTCACTTAGGGTCAGAGGTAGGATCACATGAGGTCCTGGTAAGAGGCCAGAGCACTGTTATCAGAGAAGTTGAAATACTGTCACCAAGATGACATCTCCCAAAGTGTATATCAAACAATGTTAATATAAATCGGGCTTGGTAACTCATCCCTGTAATCCTATACTTGGGAGGTGGAGGTAGGAAGATCAGGGGTTAAAGGCCACCTCTGGCTATATGACAGGTAAAAGGCTAGCCTAGGCTCCACAAGATCCTGTCTTAAGAAACAAAATTAAAAGATGTAATGGTAGTACATTGTGGGGCTGGAATTCTCTTTTCTACTGAACATCATGGGGCACTAACAGAAAAGTCCTCTTTTATTTTTATTTTACTTTATTCTATCTATTGTGAAACAGGGTCTCACTATGCAATTTGGGCTAGCATGGAACTCATTAGGTAGATCAGGCTGCCTTTGCCCCCTGAGTGCTGCGATTAAAGGTGTGTGCCACTGTGATCTGCCTCAGAAAAGTTTTCTTAATCATGTTTTATATTTTAGAATTTTGAAAAAATAATAAAATGTTTTAAAATGATAAAGGGAATACTTTGTTTGTGGACTCACTAATATTAGTGAAAGATGCTTTGTGTATGGTCCAGTAGGGACAGTGTAGTTAGGACATACCATTGTCTAAATGTTTTTCATCTCCCCAAATTCATATGTTGAAAGTTAATCCCTGGTTTGCTTTGAAGGTGTTAGGAGGTAGGGCTTTTGGGAGGGGACTAAATCTTGAGGATGGGGCCCTACTGAATGCTATTGACACCCTTATAAAAGAGACCCCAGAGGGTTGCCTTGCCTCTTTCACCATATGAGGACAGAGTGAGGTGTCATTGTATGAGAAAATAAGCCCTCTACAGACATCCAATCTACTGATATCTTGGTCTTGAACATCTCAGCTTTAATAACTTCAAGAAGCAGCCTCCACAGATTATAAGTTATCCAGTTTATGGTATTTTGGTCACAGCAGCTTGAATGAACTAATATAAGGACCATTTTACAAGGCCAGGATTAAAGGTCAGTATTTAGAACAGCCCCAACTTCAAGTATGTATACCTAGTCAAATGGAATAAGCCACCTAGCCCTTCCTCAGACTCAATGTGGTCAAGCTTCTAGGACCTAAGAGTCTGCTCAGCTTGGTCACTTGCTTTCCTGGCTTGTCTGTCTCTGTCCATCTTCTCTCTCTTTGAACACCATCAGCAAGTTCCCCAGTGCAGGATCCATGCTGCAGGTCTCCTCTCCCCATCATCCCCACCCTTGCTCCTTCACATGCCAGCACCTTGTTTCTGATCCTCCCCTCTCTCAGTAGTTTCTTTCTATTATTTATTATAGGTGAACGCCTATTTACCCTTCCAGGTTTCTCACTTAGTCACCTGCAAAGTATCTGCTAACCTCATCTCTCTGGTCTCACCACCACACCTCCAATATCCTTTTCTACTGTAGAGGATAAAAAGACAGAACCACATTCTCAGAAATGCTTGCAGTATGCACATACAATCACCCATCAAATGCTTTATTTGCCACACACTCAGACGCATATGAAAGGAACAAAGCAGGAGAGAGGGGCTTTTCATTGATCTGGAGTGGCTGCAGCTTACCTGGTATTCAGTTTCCTGAAACCATAGTTGCCAGTGACAGAGGGTGCAGGATTGGGCTGCTAGGATGATATTTTGCACTGTGGTGATAAAACTCTTTTTCTGGATGCATAGTATACTGTCCTGACACTACTGGGAATTCTGTTAAGTTACCTGACATTCTCTAGCAGATCTAGTACTTCACAGATGGTTCTGTCGTCTGCAGCAAACCCCTTAATGATACAGTCATTGGTATCGTAGGGAATTAATCAAGGACCTCTTGTAGTTAACAAGATAACTCATATCCCTTATATAAAATGACTGGTCTGACACAACTTATAAACATCCCCTGTTTTTCTTCTCTTTCCTTCCTTCCTTCTTCCCTCCCTCCCTCTCTCCTTCCCTCCCTCCCTCCCCCCTCTCTCTCCTTCCTTTCTTCCCTCCTTCCTTCCTTCCTTCCTTCCTTCCTTCCTTCCTTCCTTCCTTCCTTCCTTCCTATGCTGGTGATTGAATCCAGGACCTCACACATTCTGGGTAAGCAATACTGAGTATTGCCCTAACTCTACCAATATTAGTCATACTTAGTGTACTTAAATGACATAAAGATAACTCTATACTGCTCACATTGCTCAGCCTTGTGCATAGTCACTATGGCTGCAGTTTTCCTCAGTCTGTCACCGGTTGGCTGAATCTATGGATACAGACTCCGTAGATGTGAAGGGTTGACTCTACTGCACCCAGATACAGGCTCTAGATCTTAAGCCTTGAGCTTTAAATGCTCGGAATGTGGTAAGTGCTCCATAAATGGATGATATGGGGGGGGGGCGGCGGCAGTGGGTGGATCCCTCACAAAGTGTAGTCTCCAAAGCTGTAGCCTCCAAATCAGGAATAAAAGAATCCTCAGTGACAGTAATAGCGATTGAGTGTGAAGAGTGGAGGCTGAGTAGTAAGGTCACAGGGAAACCCAAAGGAAGCTGAGGCAAACTGCCAGACAGAGCCCAGGAGCAGCTTTCATTACAGCGTAAGGTCATGCTGTGCCTACACACACCGTGTTGACTCGATATCTCCAGCAGAAAAATATCTGGTTAGTTTCAAAGAAAATAGCTGAGCCCAATGCTTGGCATTGTGTTGACTAAGCGCCCAGTGAACTGACAGAATTGTATTGAATGGCCAGGCTGGTGGCACATCAATATACATTCCCAGAGACCCAGCCAAGTAGAAGGGTGTGAATTGGAGATGCGATTGGATCTGAGGAGTGCACTGCAGGGTGAGGGAAGTTGAGCAAGGCCTGAAGTGGTGTCGGGGGAGGCAATGTGGCTTTTTCATTTTGTTGCTGTTTCCCTTTCCATTTTCACTGCCAAGTAGATAGATAATCATCATTGGATATTATAGGTAAGATACATGTAGATAAGGCCACATTGATGTAATCACACCATTCTCTGACATTACTCATTTATTTCTTTGTCCAGCCTACCATTAAGGCTTAGGTTCTCTTGGGCTAAAGGACAGTGGGGTGTTCTTGAGCAACAGTGGTCTGTGGGATGACTGAGATCATTGTGGGCACTATCAACAATGTCTCATGCCCTTGTTCTCTTTCTGTTGCTGTGATAAATATACTGACAAAAAGCAACATGGGGTGAGGAAAGGATTTATTTGGCTTATAACTCCAAGTTATAGTCTATCATTTCAGGTACACTAAGTCAGGAAGTCAAGCAGCTTGGACCATCACATCCACAGTCAAGAGCAGCGAGAGAATAAATACATCCTGACTTGCTTGCAGGCTTTCTCCTCTCTTTTACAGTTCAGGAGCCCCTGCCTAGGGAATGGTGTTGCCCACAATAAGCTAGGTCTTCCCCTACATCAATTAATGATTGAGATAATCTCTCACAGACATGCTATAGGTCAACTTGATCTAGATAATTCCTCATTAAGTTGCTCTTCCTAGGTGACTCTGGTGTCAAGTTGATGTTTAAGCTAACCAGCATACCCGGTATAGTTTTTCAGTTGAGACTTCAGTTTAGTAAGTGTAGTTTTGAGAGGAAATTGTTTACTCCAAGAAAAATAATCTAGTCTTTTTTGGGGAGAGGAGTTAGTGACAGGGCTTCTCTGTGTGGCCATGGCTATCCTAGAACTCACTCTGTAGAGCAGGCTGGCCTCGAACTCACAGAGACCCATCTATCTCTGCCTCTGGAGTGTTGGGATTAAAGGTGGGTGCCACCACTGCCCAGCAAAAAATTAATAGTATTAACAAAATCCAATTTTCTGGGTGGTGGTAGAACCTGCCTTTGATCCCAGCACTTGAGAGGCAGAGGCAGGTGAATCTCTTAGTTCAAGGTCAACCTCGCAACACAGAGACACCCTGTCTCGAAAAACAAAAACAACACGAAAAAAAATTAACTTACATATGACATGCTAGACATTTGCAAATTTAAAACCTTTTTTTTTTCTTTTTGAGACAAGGGTCTCACTATGTCACCCTAGCTTACCTAGAAGTTGCTTTGTAGATCAATCTGGTCTTGGAATTCACAGAGCTCTACTTGCCTCTACATCTCCAGCACTGGGGTTAAAAGTGCATCACTAAGCTTGGCTGAAAATTTAATTTTGGTTTGTATCCCTACCCTATGTAGTATCCCCAGGAAGCATCCTATCACAGTCTTTAGAGAACTTGGAACAAGACATATATTATCATTATAAGAGAAAAGGTGGCTGGGAACTGGGGAGCTTGGAAAACAAAGTTCCTTTGTTCTTATTTATTTGTTTGTTCCTTCCTTCCTTCCTTCCTTCCTTCCTTCCTTCCTTCCTTCCTTTGATTGTATGGGTGTTTTGCCTGTATGTATGTCTGTGAATCACATACATAGCATCAGCCGAGACTGGAAGAGGATGGCCAATTTTCTGGAACTGGAGTTACAAACAGTTGTGAGCCACCTTTTAGGTGCTGAGAATCAAGCCCAGGACTTCTGGAAAAGCATCCAGACCCTTAGTCACTGATGCATCACTCCAGACTTCTCTGACAGAGTTCTTAATTCAAAAAATACATCAGAATCATCTGTAGAAATTTTAAAAATATGCATAGCTTTAGACACTCATCCAGTAGGTTTATTAACCTGCAGTTTGAAAATCCCTGTGAGTATTTTGGATATTTCCCTGCTGATTGAGAAGCACTGATTGAAGTGATGACTTTGGGCTTCATTCTGAGACTATCCACATGCAAGAAGACAGCTGTGCAGGGAGATCAAGTTGGACATGAAGTGCAGAGGGAACCTGCTGAATGGGAGCATGCACACATCTGTACATGTGAATACACACACACACACACACACACACACACACACACACACACACACACACCACGTACATGTACACACAGAGGCACAAGATCAGGTTGTAGGCAAGAGATTGCTCAGCATCCCTTGCAGCTAGAAATCAGCCAAATTAGAGTGGAAGTGATATGTGCAAATTGTGGGTCATTAAAGGGAAAGGAAGAGCATGTTCTTCACTTCCTTTTCTTTCTTAATGATTGGGACACAGATGTGGGCATTGGATCTGGGCAAACACCTTAGGATAATATAGATGCTGTGTGTTGAGTATGTAAAAGCAACAAGATAGATGTATGTGCAACATCACATTATCTCTGCCAGTTATGAGAGAGAAATAATCAACCCCATTAAGCCAGTTATTTTGATTTTTTTAAAAGACTCCCTAAATAGCCTTCTAACACAGTTCTCATATATTCTCCGAATGGCACAATAAATAACTGTAGGAGACTAAATTCAAAGAGTGCTCTGTAGAAAAAGCTATGCTTTTTTTTGTCTCTGATTTTCCTCATGTTTGCTCTAGAGCAGCAGAAGAGGTAAGGCACAGGTTAAGAGTAGTGCATGAAAGTGATTTTCCAACATGAAGGACAACGACCTGTGTGCTTGTAAAAATGCAGATCTAGGGCTATAGAAATGGCTCAGTTAGTAAACTGCTTGCTGCCTAAGCATGAGGACTTGAGTTCAGTCCTCACCACCCACATAATAATTAGGCATGCATCTGTCACACCAGTTCTGAGAGTAGGAGATTAGAGATCAGTGGATCCTTGGAATTTACAGGATCCTTCAGTCTGGACAAGTTGGTGAGCTTCAGGTTCAGTGAGAGAACTTGTTTCAAAAAATAAAGTAGGCAGAAATGGAGGGAGACAGTTGATGTCGTGTACACATCTCTGTTCACACATGTGCATCCACACAGACACATGGGCACACCCTTGGCTCTATCCTCAGTGACAGACACCAGTTTTTTAAGTCTGTCATAAGCTACAGACTAGCATTTGATGAGTGCCCCAGGTCACTCTGATGCAGGTAGTCTTGAGTCACACATTGAAAACAGTACTCTGAGTGGAGCCCCTCCATGCTGGACTTGGGGAATTCTGCAGGGAGCAGGCTCAGTGAGCTTCTTAATTACAACAGGGATGCTGTTGGTGGTGGTGCTCAGCAGTCTAGAAACAGTGCCTTGAAATGGATACTTGGCAATATCTGATGGGACGCTAAGTGAGAGGCAGATATCTGGGACATTATGAAGCATTACTCTAGATGGCCTGTAAATGCCACACGAATGCACTAATTGGGTGACAAGACATCATTAAATTATTTGGAGTCATGATTGAAAAATAAATATTTTAAGGGACCAGAGGGCACAACTTAAACACTTTAGTCTTCACGCTCATTTCTTTAGTTCACACTGTTGACTGAGGAGTTGGCATAATTGCCAGTGATAAAGATGCTGGATAATTATATACTTGCCTATGTTTACACTAGACACAGAATCAGTGCACACACTTCATAAGTGAACCTCATGGATGTCCCATCACATCCAGGCAGAAGTCATCATGGCCAGTGATGGGAACGATTTGGAATAAACTTTCAGCTCAAGGGAGTATGATGGGGATAGAGGGAATAAAACGCTCACTGGACACAAAGTATACCACAGTGGTAGATCATGTGTTTAGCATGTGTAAGGCCCTGGGTTTGGTCTCAAGTACACACCACACACACACACACACACACACACACACACACACACACACACACACACACACACTGCAAATCAAAATTAACTCACAGGATTAACAGCACATATCCTAAGAACATTTGTATGTGTATGAAGATCTGGACTGTGTGTGTGGGGGGCCCTGGGGGCAGAGCAAAGGTCAAAGAAATGCAACAGATTCTGGAAGTTAATATGTCCTCCAGAAGAGGAACACACTATAGCAGCATGGGATTAGTGTTAGCTAAATCAATCAGTACCCACAAAACTTCAGTGATGAGCAGTTGAGAGACAGGATTGCCAGGTGAAGCCTCTTTATGTAGGCAGTCCTCTGAAGTCAGTCAACAAGAGGAATCTTTCTTGGTGTTATGGCTGCAAAAGTGATAAAGGAAATAGTCCCTTTTCTCACAGGGCTTAGATGCTGATGGAAGGAGGCATTATAGAAGTTACTAAGAGTAAATACCATTACAAATGTACCCTGACTTAACAGTGGTTTGACCTTCTCTCTTCTTCCTCCTCTTTATCTCCCCCCTTGCCCCCCCCCAAGGCTGTTGTATTTGTATGTCATGCACATACCAGAGATCAAAGTAAGGAGTCTTTCTCTTTCATTCTCCACCTAACTTTCTGACACAAGGCCACTCACTGAACCTGGACCTGCTCTTCTGACTAATCAGGCTGGCCAGCCAGTTCCTAGAGATCCTCACACCTTTGCCCTCTGTACTATGCATGCAGGCATGCATATCTGTATCCAGTTTTATTTATATATTTATTAACTAGGTGCTGGGAATCTGAACTCAGGCCCTCATGCTTGCATATCAAGCACTTTATTCACCAAGCCATCTCCCCAGTCCTTGTCTGACTTCTTTTTCCCAGTTAGAATCGTTGTTTAATTAATAGACTTAAGGAACAATTTTAGGTTTTCTGAAACAGACTGTCACTCTGAGCCCCTGGCCTTTCCCCCCTCCACCTCTGCTGTCCCCCCTCTTGCATTAGCTTGTTATTTGTTCCAACTGATGAACCAACATAGAGACACTATTAAGAGCCAAAGTCCATAGCATACTTTAGGTTCAGTGTTGGTGGCGAACCCCTGAGTTTCAATATTATAATCATCCATGTGTATTTGTCACCTGCATTAATGGACTTCATTGTCAATGCTTTGATTTTATGGTGATGCAAAAGCAATATATCTTAGTAGAAACTGCATGTGGAGTTTGACACTGTGTTCTCGTGCTGGTTTGGCCACGTGTGGCACAATACTTTCATGATGTAGGGTGACAGCAGCCAGCAGCAGTTTCATCACCCACAGCGACACAAGACTAAGAGGTTTTAGTTTGGAGGGAGTTTAAGTGACTTGCCTAATGCCCCAGGCTGATGAGTAGAAATTATTGACTCTCACTTTGGTGAGTCTGACGTCCCTAACCTTGGTGCTGAGCTGGGCCATTTCT
The DNA here is from genome assembly GCF_003668045.3 of Cricetulus griseus. Taxonomy (NCBI): domain Eukaryota; kingdom Metazoa; phylum Chordata; class Mammalia; order Rodentia; family Cricetidae; genus Cricetulus; species Cricetulus griseus. The sequence continues at coordinate 72,062,259 of NC_048599.1, forward strand.
CAAGGTGTTATTTTGTTTGTTTTTCCAAGACAGGGTTTCTCTGTGTAACCCTGACTGTCCTGGAATTTGTTTTGTAGGTCAGGCTGGTCTCAAACTTGGAGATCCACCTGCCTCTGCCCCTGAGTGCTGGGATTAAAGGTGTGCTCCATCACTTCTCAGCTTCAAGATGTCTCTTTTTCCTGCTTACCTATAACAATAGAGACAAAGTCTTTCCCTTCTTGCATTAATATTACATGAGTTATGATTTGTGATATGTATCTCTGACCCTCCTTTTTGTGGGGTGTGTGTGTGTGTGTGTGTGTGTGTGTGTGTGTGTGTGTGTGTGTGTGTCTCCCAATGCCTTCCTACCCCTTCCATCTTCTAGCCTTGTGGTCTTCTGACATGTTCAAGGATGACCCTTGAGTTGTATGGCTGTCCAGGTGAGAAGTCAATGGCATTAAAAACAATCCCATGGACAAAACATTCCAGTTATGGGTGTAGTACTTACATGACCTCCGATTGAGGTACATAAAACAGCAGCAACCATGTTATGCTTTTGTGCTGTGTGGGACAGCAATGACCTTTTTATTTGTTTGTTTGTTTTTGTTTTGCTTTGTTCTGTGATTATCTGATGCCTCAGCTAGGAAGACATGAATGCCTAGAACTAACTGGAATGGTTGGGAACTCCAGCTTTTCAAGACTGCTACTGGGTTGGTCTGTTGATTAAAGTGGTTTATCCATGTTCACTCCACATGGCTTGAGTTTCTTCTCAACATGGTCTCAGGCAGGGAGACTTCTTATGTGCAGACTTGGAGCTTCTAACCACCTGTTCCAGGGAACAAGATGGGAGCTACGTGACCTCTTGTGACCTAGCCTCAGTCAGAGAACCATTTCTGACACACTCTATTGTTCAAAGCAACCATCCAGGTTTAAGTAGAAGTGACACAGCCTCTGTGTCTCAATAGGCGTGTCAAAGAATTCCTGGGCATGCTTTAAACCCAGCATGCAAACAAACAAAAAATTGTAAAACTAAACATAAAAATTAAAAACCCATAAGTTTTTATTCCACAGGAGTCTTTAAAGCCAGAAGAAACAACAACTCCCACAAATTTCCATACAAAGATCTTTCCATTTAAAATTAAACAGAAATCTCCTACAGAAAATGATTATTGTCCATGCAAGACAACATACTTATAGCAAATAATTCATTATAACCAGACATAAAGAATTAAGCATAATCCAAACAATGTAAAACATTCCTGGAAAATATGTAGCCACCAGTGACCATTGCTAGCTTTTGAAGAACATCCTTTCAGCTATTTTACTATGCACAACACATGTAAATGTGTGACTATTTTTACACAAATAGTATCTACTTTTGAACTCTTTAAAAATGTATTTAATTTCTCACCATATGCTACAGCCAGTATCCTGTGTTGCCACAGAGACTGTTTTTTATATCCAGCAACTGTTGTCCCGACAGAAGCCTGGTTTGTTCATTCGTTTGTTTATTGAGGCAGGGTCTCATGTAGACTGGGCTGGTTTCAATATTACTATGTCGTTAGGACTGGCCTTGAACTCTACCCTTTGGGGGTGTTGGAGGGTAAGGGGTGGGGGTGAGGGAGTGGGGGATGGGTGTCACAGGTAGGTTCCATCTTTCTTGGCAAGTGTTCTATTTTAAACCAGAAGTCCACCCTCCTTTCAGTAGAGACTTGGTTGCAGAGGTGGAATGCACTATCAGTCTCCAGGGAAAATATAATTTGCCTTCGCTGTTGAACAGTCCCTTCCTCTGGCTGGCAATGGGCTACAGAGGACAGAATGGAAGAGAATTCAAACTGAAGTGACATGGGATTTGCCTGGGTTTAGGGAAATATTTCTTTAAAAAAATTTTAATTACTATTTTATGTGTACGGCTGTTTTGCCTGCATGTATGTCTGTATACCAGGTGCATGCCTGGTGCCCCAGGAGGCCTGAGGAGGGTAAGAGCTTTGGAAATGGAATTACAAATAGTTGCAAGCTGCCTTGTCAGTTCTAGGAATCAAATCTGGGTCCTCTGGTAGATAAGCCTGTGCCCTTATTGCTAAACTATTGCTTCAGTCCCAAGGAAATGGATTTTATTCATGGTAATGTGTGGAATAGCTTCTCTTCTACTGTATGTTGTCTTTGCTGCATGTAATGGCAGTGCCATAGCAGTTTCCTGGTCCTTTCTCTTTTATAATCTTTCTGCTCCTTTCTTTTACAGTGTTCCCAAACCTTATGTGTAGGGTTGTGTTGTAGATGTGCCATTGGGACTGTGCACCTCAGGATCACTATTCTCTGAATTCTTACTGGTTGAGGATCTCTGTCTGTTGCAAAAAGAAGCTTCTTTGGTGAAGGGTGAAAGCTGCACTTACCTGTGGAGAGACAGGTAAGTGTTTAGAATACAGTTAGAAGCTAAATTGATTTAGGAAAATGTAAATAGTAGTGTTTCCTTTAGGGTCTATGATATTTCCAGGCATGGGTAGTTGACTGGTATGAAACTCCTGGCATGAGTTCCTTTGTATTGGGTGGATCTTAAATCAACAGCTGTTGGTTACCCCTGAGACAGAAGTGCCACTATTGAGCCACTGGGGTATCTTTCTGGATTAGTCGTTGCTGTACTTCACAGGCTTAATGTCTGGGTAGGATTATTGACTACTTTTAGCACCTTCTAATACTGTGAGGACTAGCCTTCAGGGAGGAGGGTTCTAGGTCAGCTCCTGCTCAATTCCTTCAAGTCCTGTGCCCAAAATGTGTGTTGCTTTCAGGAAGAAAGTCTTACCTCCAAGTTCTGAGAGGCGACCAAGTGTGATGGCAATAGCCTATGTTGATCTTGGGGTCTCTTAGGCCCCTCTGACCAGCAACACAAGGGAATATTTTTTCATGTCTGGCTCTGTGTGGTCTGGCACTGGAAAGTGTTATTGATCTGTATGGCATAATACCATTTAAACTAAAGTGTGTGTGTGTGTTTAAGTAAAATAATGTTTCCTGTTAACTTCCCCTACCACTGTTTTCCTCTTTCTAGCACCTGTGTTCTACTGTTCCCCTCTCTAGAGCCGTTTCCACGGTATCCCATTAAAACTAACCAACCGACTGAGCTGGGAGTGATTGTGCACACCTCAGATCCATTACTCAGGAGGCTGAGAGAAAGTTTGAGGACTCCAGAGTAAGATCCTGTCCCAACATCCACCAGAAGCAAAACAACCCCCGAACAAACAAATTGACTTTGGTAATAACATTGACTAAACTAGACTTTATTTGGATCCAATGAGTCTTCGTGCGTGCCTTCTCCACTCCAGCAAACAGAGCCAGGTACTAGCATGCATTAGGCCTTCTCATTTTAGTAGACTTGAAGCCATTTCCTTGGAAAGTGTAACTGAACACACATCTAGAAAAAAAATTGGGAGCAAAGGTAGTTTTGAATGCTTGTGAATACTCATTCTCATAACTATGAGTAGCAAAGTATTCCTGCTCTCATTTTTGAGAGAGGTTGTGTCTTGGTAGAGGCCCCTCAGGGGCAGAGTTTGACTCAATCAGACAGCAGGCTCACGCTTAGGGGGTGTTGTTATCCCTGGCCCTTCACTAGAGCCAGCTTGGATGGGAGAATAGAGCTAACTCTATTCCTTCTGGCCGCTCTGGCCGGGCCCTCCACATCCCTTTTTTCCACACCCACTCCTTTTAACTCAGTCTGACTAACCAACAGCTGCTTGTCAATCTCTTCCAGTGCTCTGGGCCACAATGCAAAGGCGCCTCCTGGTGTTTGCATTTGAATAGGAACCTAAGCCCGGAAAACAATGAGGCTCGTGGTAGGAGTGGGGCGAATTCGATCAGAGCCTCTTCCACGCTTCTTCTGCCCTGTCACGTGGCAGTTCTCCCCGCACCTGCGCAGAAACCTCTATTTCCCTTTTTGAAATGTCACGGACAGCACCCTCTGATTCAGGTTTGTGCATCTGAGGGGACAGTGCCTTCTCCCGGGGATAGGAAAATGACTGGCTTTCTGGTAGTTGTCTCTTCGGCACCACTTCCTGGGTTCCTACTTGCCTGCATGGGAGCATAGACCATTGCCAAACCAGAACCAGGTAGGAAGGACTCCAGGTCAAGATAGTTGACTCTTACCTACCGCCCTGAACTTCAGAGACGTCTCCACAGTGCTTCAACGGATGCCAGTGTGTCACTGTGCAGTGGGGACATGGAGGCTCTGAATGACCCAGCTGTAAATGATGCATTAAGAACTGGAACCTTGGCCTGTCTGGCTCTGTCCACAGCCTCAAATCTTCCACCACGCCGAACATTGTCACCAGGATTGTTCTAGAAATAGAGCCATTGCCAAAACCAACCTCGGGTTCCTGGTGCGGGGAGGATCCTGTGATGTCCTGGGTCAGCAGTCTGTGGCTCTCGGTCTATGGAGAACCAGGCTGGGAACAAAGCCCCTTTCTCAGGCACTCTCCTGAAGGCGGAAGTGGCTTTGCCTGCTAGGCCGCAGGGTAGTGGCCAGGGCCGGCATCCTGTCAGGGAGTGGGCATTTCCGCATTCAAGGTGGCACACTGAAAGGACACTGATAGTGAGCTGCTGCCACTCTGTTTACCTGGGAGTTCACTGTGGCCAGAGGAGCAATGCTAATCCTTTTGTTGGCTTTTAGAGGACTTGCTGAAACCAGCTCTGTCTAGAAAATAGCTTAAGGAAAACAATCCCAACTGGCCACAGTCTGGACTGACTCAGCCCATAGTCACTAACAAGCCACTTGCCCCCTCCTTAGTGATGAGTAGCTTGGGGTCACTGGTAGACAACAGAAGTCGTTACTCAAAAGCATCACTAAGAACTGCTAACAGGTGTTGGCTTCTCACTATCCTCAAGCATGTGAAGGAACTTGGCTAATCCTAGGAACAGTAAAGCAGATTATTACATTATCCTGACAGGTGAAGAACTTAGGCACTGGGGGTTTCAAAACTTGTACTGAATCCAGGATACTGTCGCCCATAATATGGCACCTTGGTCCCTTGAAAGTTTCAGGCAGCGCGAATTTAAAGAAGGTTAGAAGTAGTTAGAAGGTCACTTAGTAAGTGTCAGAGGTGAGAACCAAAAACATCAGAGAGGCTACAGGCAGAGAGCATTGGGAATATAGACAGCTATATATCCATACTCTCCTTTCCTGTGGGTTTTTGTTTGTTTGGTTTGGTTTTGGTTTGGTTTTGATAATTCTTTTCTTTTTGGACAGGATCTCCCTACATAGTCCTGGCTGACCTGGAACTCACTATGTTGACCAGGCTAGTCTTGAACTCACAGAGATCCACCTGGCTGCCAAGTATTGGGATTAAAGGTATGTGCTACCTACCACACCTGGCTAGTTTCTTATAATATGTGTTCTGTGGGGTGAAAAACACAACATGGACTTACATCAGAAAAAAGAGAACGATCTTTAGTGGGCACCGGGTGCATGGGAGAATGGACAGTGTGCAAGTCTTTGAGTGTCCAAGAACCGTAAGTTTGGAGAGATCACTGTGGCTCAGATGGACAGATGGCAGAAAAAAGTCACTGACGTTAAGAGGAGATTTGATTATCTTTCTATTCCCACACAAAAAGCATTGTGGGACATGGACAAGGTGCCTGCCCTCAGGGTGAATGTAGCCTAGAAGCAGGGAAGGGAAGAAGCCATGCTTCCAACTAAGCACCCATTAGCTTGCAAAGGCATGCAATAGCCTTTAGGGCTGGCTTCTGTTCTGCCACAGTCTGAATTCTTGAGGATCTGGTACGGATGCCTGCCACACAGTCCAATCATCTATGAGGTGCTTAGGCTCTACTGCACAGTGGTTGAACACATCTTCGGTGTACTTTGAAGGAATGGCCTATGGGGTTATGTCTCTGGTTGTAAGATATGAGGGTGGTGGGGAAATCTCCATTGAGATTTGAGCCAGGGCTAAAGAGTTGAGGAAATTTCAATGAGCTGCAGAAGTTATTTCATGGAGAAGGAAATGAAAGTGATGGCTATTGATGTAGTCTAGTGTGTTCCAGGAGCAAGGGCTTCGGTGGAGTTTAGCGATAAGGGGAAAGAACCAAAGGAGAGAGCCAAGGGTATGTACACACTGGTGGCTAGGATCATTTGAGTCTTACCACAACATTGGATGGTAAATTGGGTGGTTATTCTTATCCCCTTTCAGAAGGAATAATGAATCATGGAGCTTATCGACAGTTCTGAGAACTTGAGGATTAGATACATCCAAAAGTATAAAAATGATGCCCCACCAGAAACCATCCACGGAGAGGAAACCAACCCTTGTAGTGTAGTCCTCCAGGCAGAGCTGCAGTGTGGATATGCCCGTGTATATGTGGAAACAGTTGGTGTATATGAAGAAGTTTGTTGCTGGAGAAGGCAGAGGGAAGAGTGGCTGAGTTAAACCCTTCCTTTGCCTTCTGCCTGCCTCCCTCAGTCCCTCTGGGTCCCCCGGAGGGGACATCTGCAGATCCTCCCCAGAGTCCCTCATTTAGCTCCCAAGATGGGCACAAGCCTGGGTGCAGAATGTTGCTGCAGTTTTGACAAGATGCTCACAGAGGTTCAGTGACTAGTTTTAATTAGGCCATCTTTGTTTACGTTTGATGTTTATCAGCTAATTGGCATGGCAAGGTGTGAGTCACACAGCTTTCCCCTGGCGTGGAATCAGTTTGTCAGAGAAAAGGCCAGGAGAACAAATGATCCCAATTATGAGAGAACCCACCGAGCTAATTATCGTCCCACTAAGGACAGAACATCCCCCTCCTGCTGCTACTGCTGCGGCTGCACCAAGTGCTGGGGATCCCCCAACCTCCTCCAACCGGAGAAGCCAGAATCTAGGCCCAGCTGGATGCCTGGAGATTTAGTCTTTTGAATTCAAAACCTACATGTTCCTTCTGCTTAGATACACCAGGGCAATAAGTCTCCTTTAGTCCAAGATCATTCTGCCCTTTAGACCCTGACACAAGAGTAGCTCCTACATATAGCCTTTGGAAGCAGTTATACTTATTTTCCCAATAACATAACCAATCCTGTTTTGTTATAAGCACTCTCGTATGAAAGAGACTGAGTGGTGAGAGCTTACATGATTGGTTCAAGGACAATGGCGGGAATTGGCTTTGAGAGCTCTTGATCTCTCATCCTAGCATCGCTCTTGACCATCACAAGATCCTCAGACAACGCAGGCATCAACCAAACAAGATTCTTCAGGTAGATTTTCTGGGGCGACTCTCCCTGTAACTATTCAGGTACTAGAACAATACAGTCCTGAACTTTCTGTGACTGTGGTTATGATCATCTACTGACTTATCCAGGCAGTAACCAGGCTGAACTTCGGGACTGAAATTTTCATTGTATTGCCTTTTAATTTTAATGGAAAGAGCCACACGGGGCTAGTTGCTGCCTTTGCTGAACAGCACCGGTTTAGCTGTGGTCTTCTGCGCGCAATTCCTCCAGAGCCTGCACCTGTGGCTTTTCTATCCCGCAGTTTCCTGCCTCCCGGTAGGCAGCGCAGGGCTCCTGGGTTTCTGCAGCTTCCCCGCTGTTCACTGAGGCCCCTCCAGCGGAGGGCTCGTGCGGAGGAATGCGGTTTGGCTGCCCTTGAGTTGAATGATGATCGAGGACCTTTGGAATGTCCACAAAGCCCCCGCACTCTAGGCCTCCTCTGTCTCTCTCCCTCACCGGGGTAACAGATGGCCCCGGCTTTCACCAGCCGAGCCCGAGCACATTGTCACTCCCAGCTGAAAGTGAAATATTCAGTGGCATTTAAATTAAATAGACTCTAATGCTTCAGTAATATTAATTACGTTTTCATTCATCCCTAGCCTAATAAATCAATGCGTAAAGAGGGGATGCTCGGGAGGCTGGCAGCCGAGTGGGGCCACTGGGCCTTTGTGTGAGGCCGCACACAATGCCCCCATTCTTAGCGGGCCCTGCTTGCCCCTGCAAACATCTGTGCTTAGCGCCTCTTGAGGAGGAGCCAAAGTGGTAACATTTACACTCTGCGTCCAATTTGTCCCTGCACTGGGGCCTGAGTCAAGGCAAATGTAAAGCCAGAGTCACAGTACACACTACTTTCAAAGCTGCTGGTGTGTGTGTGTGTGTGTGTGTGTGTGTGTGTGTGTGTGTGTGTGTGTGTTGTACAGCTGAGGGTACTAGAAATCTGGTGTGTGTGTGTGTGTGTGTGTGTGTGTGTGTGTGTGTGTGTGTGTGTGTGTGTGTGTGTTGTACAGCTGAGGGTACTAGAAATTTGCCGGCCGAGAGATCTAGGGAACTGATGGAGAGAGTTGTCTGTTGGTGCTAGGATCTCTCTCTTAGCTGCAGCCAAGGAGAAAAGGAGACAAGCTAGCTAACAAGCAAAGGCAGGAAGGAAGAGGAAGAAGAGAGCAAGAGAAGAGGAAAGGAAAAAGCAGATGAGAAGGAAAAGAAGGAAGGAGACTAGGTAGTATTATTGAATGAGCATGTAGCAGGAACAGTAACTAGTCATTCCGATGCTCTCTAACTCGAAAATAGCAACTGCCACTGGCCCATTTATTTTAATTTACTTGTAGATCATTAGAAATTAAATCATTTGCCTATGTTTCCAGCCCTCATCTGCTAATGGAGACCATGTTTCCCACCTCTGAATTCTACTTGGAAGAAAGGAAGAGATAAATGTTGGGGCCATGGTTTAGGATGGGGGCAAAGGCCTGATGTTTGAGAAGTTTCCAGCGTTCCCCCTGGTTTCTGTAGCTCTTGGCTTTGGGGAGGTCCTGTCCCAAGCGAGCAGTGGCCCCACCCTGCTCCCAGCTATACATATGTAAAAGAAGCCAATAAAATAGTCCGGAGGGCCTGCCCTCCTAAATCTCTGGATGACAAAACCTCCCACTTGTGACGCTTCAAAGCTGCCTAGAGCTACCAGTTTACCCCCAGAAGTCCCCACTCAATGCCTCTGATTGGAAAATAAATAGCCTTGCCCGTAAAAAACGGCAGGCCAATTGTTGGCCCAGGAATGGGAAAGGGTTGTGTGCACCAGTGTGTGGGGATCCTGCTTCTCATTCCTCGGATGAGGCACTTCTCTTCTACCAGGTGCAGGTTGCTGTGATAGAAATGGTTTCTCAGGAGGGTTTTGAAGATAGTGACTGCTTTGATGTTCAGTAAAGCACTCAGCAAAAGTAGACACACCATAATACTAGAAAGCCAGGATAGCAATGCACAAGAGAGGGGAAGGGAAAATATCACCAGGGCCCTTCCACGACCTTAACATGGATGCGTTTCTCTTTAGACAAGGCTTTCTACCATGCCGTAGCAAAAATTGGACCACTAGAGGCATACTGCTTTGTGGTTTGCTCCTGCCCCAATTAAGACATTTAGGCTCCGTTAGATGTGTGCCTCCACCATAACATTTCAAATGATGACTACAGATGAAATGCTGTTTATTTAATCAATCCCCCACTGTTGGATATTTGATTTTTCTTTCCCTCCTTTTTCCTCTCACAAGCATTATCATGAATTTTCTCAGGCTAAATTGTGATGTGTGTTTCTGAGTACTTTGTGTTGTTATTTTGTTTTATTTTGAGACATGGTTTCAGATAGCCCAGGATGGCTTCCAACTCACTAAGTAGCCAAGGATGACCTTGGATTTCTTTGCATGTGTGTTTGTGTGTGTGTGGGGGGGGCTACACATGTGTTTGTGTAAGTGTGCAAGTGTGGAGGCCAGATATTGGCATAGCATTCTTCCCCCACAATTCTCAACCTTATTTTGTGAGAGTATCTCTTGTTGAACCTGGAGCTCACCCATGTGGCTAGCTTGGTTGGCCAGCATGCCCCAGGGATCTGCCTGTCTTACCTCTACGGCACTGGGGTTGCACAAGTAAAAATACTGCCCCTAGCTTTCATGTGAATATTGGTGTCCTGGCTAGTGTATGTCAACTTGACAACAGGCTAGAGGCATCTGAAAGGAGGGAACCTCAATTGAGAAAATGCCTCTATAAGATTTAGCAATTTTCTTAATTAGCTTTTGATGGGAGAGGCCCAGTCTATTGTGGGTAGTTCCATCCCTGGGCTGGTGTCCTGGGTCCTATAAGAAAGCAGTCTGAGCAAGCCATGAGAGCAGCCAGTAAATAGAACCCCTCCATGGCCTCTGCATCAGCTTTTGCCTCCAAGTTCCTTCTCTGATTGAGTTCCTGTGCTGACTTCTTCAGTGATGAACAGTGCTGTGGAAGTGTAAGCCAAATAAACTCTTTCCCCCTCAACATGCTGTTTGACCATGGTGTTTCACTGCAGCAATGGAAACCCTAACTAAGACAGTTGGGTATGGAGCTCAGTGCTTCATGCTTGCACAGCTCTGTGCCATCTGAGTCATCTCCATTTCGGAGTATTCTATTAAAATTATCAATCAGGAACTGCTAAGTCAAAATAAATGTACACATCAATCTTGAGAGAAGAAATCCTCAGCATGTGTTTTAATCTTTAAAAACTGATTTAGACGGCTGGGGATGTAGCTCAGTGGAAGAGCACTTGCCTAGGGAGTGTCAGGCTCTGAGTTCAAATCCCCAGGATGGATGGAAACAGATTTGAAAAGTTATGTCTGAGCTCCAGACCCCATTCTACTCTTCATGAACATCCTTATTGCCCATCACTTGGCCTGAGACTTCGAGGTTCAGAATCTTTGGGTCATCTTGTTGGTGCTTTATGGTCCAGCACTTGCAGTTTTAGGAAGAGGGTAGTAGCAAGGCCTGTACCTCAGGAAAGAGCTGTTCCCTAAGTGCCACTAGAAGCAAACCAGTAGAGTACCCCAGACTGTAGTCTGGGTCTCAGGAACCAGCTTGTGGTTAGACCAGCTGTGCCTCTCACTGGTTATATACCCGGAGGGAAATCACCTAACCTCTCTGAATGACTGTCTTTGTTTGCATACTAGCAAGTGATACTTGTGTCTATTTGAAGACTCAACATCCATAAACACTGAGCACAGTGCTGATCCACTGCTAAGTGTTCACTGAGCATGCGCTACTACAATGCTCCAAATGATCCTCAAATCAGCCTTAGTTGTTCAAGTTGGGAGTCTTTTCCTGAAGCATCAAGAAACATCATGAATTGCAGACCACACCACAGATAAGGCGATTTTATGTACTCTGACATGGACCAAAGTTCTGCCCTTAGCTAGCTGGCCTCTGTGCTGTGCATGCGTACATGGAGCTGAGTTGAATGTACCCCAGGAGCTTCCTGGCTGGAAGGAAAGGGAAACAACAGTGATTCAGATCCAAGGCGCCAACCAGGAACAGAGATGTAAGTGACATGAGACATTTGGAGGAGGCAGTGCAATGACAGGGCCACACAGTCAAGGCTTTGCTAAAATGGGGGGAGGGGCTGGGGTTAGATTTGAGGTCTGTATGACTTAAAAACTTAGGCATATTCCTTTCATGTTTATCAGCAAATATGTGGTCAGAGTACCCTGGAGTAGACAAGATCTATCTTCTAGGTCTGTGTCATCCCTCATGGGGTCCTTGCAGTGTGGCAAGTGTGACTGAGGAACTGAATTTTAGCTGGCAGTGAAATGTAACCCCCAGTTTCTGTGTTAGGTAGCATATTGAGACAAGGGAGATGCTTTAAATGGGGAGTGCTAAACACTGAGGATCAAAGTCTTCAATGTCTAGCAAAGCGGGAGGACTTAAAAAGTGCAATGAACAGACTCCAATGTGAAAAGGACCCTTCATAGCCACCAGGATGTTTTTGTGGAGGCCAAATCTCTTGCCTCTTCTGAGCCACACAGGAATTTGGTTGCTGTGCTCTGACCCTGCCATCTTTGTGGCTCTTTGTCAAATGGTCTGGGGCCACGCCAGAGCCTGTGGGGAGGGCTCCCTTGGCAAACGCACTTCCCCTTCTTCTCTGTTTGCATTTGGCATTAAACCGAGTAACTGTCTCACGCTGAAACCAGCACACGTGTCTAATTCCCATTTTGTTTTCTGTCAGACTCAGGCAGAGAACCCATGGACCAGCCGGCACTTTGGGACCACAGAGTTTTCTATCCACACTTGTTGATGGATGGGGGTGCACAGAGGCAAACCTGGCAGCCTTGGGGACTGCAAGCCTCTGTCAGAAGTGTTCAAGTCTGAGTTGAACAGCCTGGGGTGGGTGTGTCCAACATGTGCTAACAGAAGGGAGCTCTTCCTAGCACCCTGCTGGTTTTTCTTTATTCATTTTCCCTCATTTGTTCCTTCCATCTCTCCTTCCTTCCCCCCTCTCTGTCTGTCTCTCTCCATTTCTTTCTATTTTATATTATTTTTTTGAAATAGGGTTTCTCATTGGGGTCAGGTGCTTGTGGCTGGGCTGGTTTGCCAATGAGCCTGAGGAATCTGCCTATCTCTATTTCTCCAGTGTTGGGATAAGTACTTGACACCACACCAGCCTCCATTCCCTTTTAAAAAATGAAGCAGGATCTCACGTGGCCCAGGATAGTTTCAAACTCACCTCATAGTGGAATATGACCTTGAACTTCTTATCCTTAGGCTTCCTTTTCCTGAGTGCTGGCATTTTAGACTTGTGACACCAATTACACTGTTCTGCTAGGTAAGCATAGTTCTTTATGCTATTTCATATCTCCAAAGTCAGGGTTTGTAAAGGGGGCCCCTAGGTCCATTATCAATCCTTTTCCAATCTATCTTTTAGTCAAAGTCAAGGTAAAAGCAGAGACATCCTGCCCCCCCCCCCACACACACATGTGTTCTTGGGCTGGGCACTGTAGTAGACACATGGCAGGTGTTCAGTGAAGGTTGCTTGCTGCAAGAAAAGATCACTTAGACTTTCATGTCTTCATAAAAGCACTAAACAGCAACTTAGTCTGGAGACGGGGCTCAGTGGTAGAGTGCTGGTCTAATATTCTATCCCCAGTTCCACAAACACAAAATAAACAAAACAGCTGCCTTCATCCATTTTGGTGAGAGTGAATACTTTAAGTGAATTCAATGCAAATTTGAGTTTGATCTCCAAAGAAACCAAATCCTACTACTTAAAGGACTCCTGTGAACCCATTTTATATAAGGAAATAACTGCTAATTAAATACCATGTGTCTGAGGTCGCCACCAAGAGCCCTCAATATAAACCAGTTTATGGAACAGATAGTCAGCTGAAAAGTGAGGGTTCATGACAGCTGATAAGGGAGGGCTCCCTTCAGGGAAGGAAGGGCCTGGTGGACTCCGTAGTAATCTTCAGGATGTTCTTCTTGCTCACCTACAGAAACCCATTAGATTGGTTTCTTTAAATTTTGCAGAAATCACTTCAAACGCAGCAACTTTTTCTCAACTCTTAACCCACTGGCCAGTTTCCAAAGCCTGCTTATGCACACATGAACCAAGACCCTGTTGCGAGTGGCAGAAACTCGATGCAAAGTGGCTTCGTGAAACCAAGTGCTGAAAAGCCAAGCTTTCCAGTGAGGTCGGATCAAGGTGCTCCAAGGATGGCGTTAGGAGCATCTTGCCTGTCTCACATCTTCTTTCCTCCAGTTTTGGCTCCACTGTCAACAACTTCATGGTTTCCCCTGAGCATGGTCTGGAGAATCCCTGCAACTTTACTCCGGTAGTTCCTGCACTGAAAGAAAGCAATGCTGAAGCTATGAGCGACCTGAAGCTAGATGCTCTATTCTCTGCTTTGAGAGCTTATTAGACTTACTGGCAGCCTCGAGAGCTGAGTATCTCCTAATCTTTAGGATAGATGTTATGGGTCACCTTGTCCTTTGCTAGGCCTGTGGCTTCTCTCCTGTCCTACATCCTGGCCTTAGCTCTTCCTGGCCGTGGAGCAGTGATTTGACTCCAACTCTTGACCTTTATGCACAGATTGTCTTACACAGGCACTTCCTCTTTCTAACCTGTGGCTCCTCACTAGTGAGCAGTGAGTACAGTATCCATTTGGAGGACTGTGCTGAGCTGAGCCTTTAGGGAGAATCTGTATTTGACGTGCTGAGAACAGTACTAGGGACACAAGTGCCATTCAGAGTTATAGACATTGTTGTTACCGAGACTGCTACTAATACTGTATGCGATGTGTTAGTATTAAGGTTATGTTCCAATAACCGTAGAAGGCACTCCAGAGAAAACATTCAATAAGTGGCTTAACTAATCGAGGTTTCTGCCTGTCTTAGGAAAAAGTCTGGAAAGATGGTCCAGGGTTAGTGTGGGGTTACCTACTGTTAGGAGTCTAGGCTTTATTTGTGTGTGTCTAAATGCCTATGTGTGTTGTTTGTGCATGTGGAGGCCAGAGGACAAACGTAGGTGCCATTTTAGGCACTGTCTACCATTTGAGACAGTATCTCATTGGACGGGAGCTCCAGGAATAGGCTAGGCTAGCTGACCAGTGAGCCCTAGGGACCACTTGTCTCTCCCTCCCTCACACTGGGATTACACTTGGGTCATCACATCCAGTGTTTCCCTTCTCCACCAGCAAGCACTCTACCAGGTGGGATACCTCCCCATCCATCCATTCACCTATTTATTCATCTACTATTTATAGGTTGTTCTTCAGGGTCACCTCTTAGCTCAAGAGGGCTGCTCTAATTTCAGCTATCAGGTTTCACACCAGGCAGAGGCTGAAGAAGTGGGATAAGTTCCGGTTCCTTTTCTTCTGTAAGGCGCATACTCCAGGGCTACACAATTCTCAACACCAGACTTTAAATCATACCTAGCTCTCCAGGAAATGTGGGGACGTAGCATTATTGAGGGTGACCATGGTGTCCAGCTAAAAACCCCTGCCCAACGCGGTTCAGGAAGGGCAGGCTCTGCGGCAGCCAGGCTGTGGGAAAGGATTCAGTAGCTGGGCGCAGTCTAGACACAAAGGGCAGAGAAAGCCCCACTTCTGTGTGCTCTGGAAGCCCGATAGATCACCTACCACCTGAAGAATGGAGAGTCAGTTCCAGTGTCTTTAAGAAAGTCAAAAACTAAAACGCAAGTCTCTAACTCTGTTCCCTGAGCCAAGGCGCTTCTCTTGTCTTCCCCTCTGACTGCCAGCAGAGCTGGGGAGAGGCAGAATATTGGCCCGGGCAAACTTGGTTTGAGGCCAAATTCCAGGACTCTTGGGGCTGACTGGCAGCCACTCTGTCTGAGCAACCTGGGGGATCCTGAGAAAAGAATGAACATCCGAATCCCAGAACAAAATCTGCAGCGGTGATGCTCCTGCTGTCGGCTCCGGTTGGGAGGCCGCCCGGCAGGGAGGATGAGGTCATGGGGACCAGGGAGAGGCTGGAGGGCGCCAGAGCGCAGCCCTGCTGCCCGAGAGCCGCAGCTGGAGCCCAGAGCAGTGCGAACTCTCGCCAAATCCGTCTGCCTTGGAAGCCACTTGAGCTTGAGATCGGGAAGATGGGGCAGCTATAGCAGCCAGCAGCAAACAGGGTTGTTAAAGAAAAGGAGGGTTGGTTGAGAGGACTAAGGAGAGGGCAGGATAAGTAGATGGAACTAGAGGACTTTTTTTTTAATCATTTTTTATTTGAATTAAAAACAAGATTGAATTATATGACAATCCCAGTTCCCTTCTCCCTCCCTTCCTCCCCTACCACCTCCCCCCAGCTAAAACCCTACCTATCACATATCCTTTCTTCTAATCTACACCTGACTCAAACTTTCTGCTCGAACTAGAGGACTTTTAAGGCAGGGAAACTATTTGCAGAACACTGAAATGGGCCATGCATGTTGTTACCTACTGCCAAAACCGATAGAAAGTAACAATGGGGCTGGAGAAATACTTCAGTGGTTAACAGCACTTTCTGCTCTTGAAGAGGACCCAGGTTCAGTTCCCACCACCCACACGGTGGCCCTTAATCATCTATAACTCCAGTTTCAGGGTATCTGTCTGACACCCTTTTCTGACCTCTGGGGCTACCAAGCACATGCATATATACATGCAGGCAAATCACTAATGTACATAAAAGAGAATAAAACATCATAAAATAATATCAGGGTGAACCTAATATAATTTATGGACTTGGGTTGCAAACCATGTATCAATGTAGAGTCATCCAGTGTCAAAAAGGATTCACTCTGCTACAGGGGTGGGTGTTGATGGCAGGGGAGAATGCAGAAACTCCGTTCTTCTTGGTTTTGCTGTGAGCCTAAAATTGCCATTCTCCAAAAGCCAATAAAAATGGGTAGGAAGGGGAGAAGAGAGAAGGATTAGAGGGAGGGTGTTGGTCTTGTGAGTAGCATTGCCAACTTGGGCACTTGAAGAATTACTGACCCCATGTTGAAAAGAACCCTAACTGGTTTGCCAGATGGCCCCCTGAACTGATGACAGGGTTATATGACAAAGTCACCAGATACTAGGTAAACAGTGGTTGTTTGTTGAGGTCAAGGTGTTAAAGAGATTAAGGAAGTCCCAATCAGCCAAGTGACAAAATGCTGTTTTGGTGCTGAGTGGTCCCTTTTGATGGAATTGGTAGTTTATTCTGACATATGAGGGGGAAGACTAGAAAGTGAGTGTCTGTGCAGAACCCAGGAGGAGCTCCCCAACATCCACCTTTATGATGAAGGCCACTCAGTTACAGCTTGGTGATGGGTGAGGATGCTTGTTTGACCTATGAATTTCCCACACTTTGAAGAAAATCAGGATTGCCAGCTGTCTGGAAGACAATGCACTAGCCAGCCCAGTGCCTAGAATTGTTTGGCTATTTCCGATGAGCTGACAGCAGTGTGGACCAGGAGGGCTGACAGTGAAGATGGCCAAAATTTCTGTTTGCACAATCCAATATGGCAGCCAGTAGGCACAGGTGCTGCTGGGCAGTTGGAATGTGACTAACGCAGAGGGAAAATGGAATTTCCTGTTAATAAATGTAGCATGAAGATTTAGCTAGTGGCCACTGTCTTAGACAGCAGGTCTTTAAATTTACTATTGTCCAGTAATTTTTTTCTTCACTTTAGGTTCTCTCAGAAGTTTGTTTTATATAGATGTGTGTGTGTGTGTGTGTGTGTGTGTGTGTGTGTGTGTGTTGTATGTATGATGTCAGTAGAAATTCTCCCTTCTTTGAATAGGACTTACCTCAATCCACAAACACTAGTGATGGTGAACATATGCACTCAAAAACCATCTTACCGAGACATTGTGGGATCCAGGAAATAGGATAGGACAGTGCAGTATTTCTGTGCTGCATAGCTCATGCAGGTTATTATATTGTCACCATATCACATGTGATGGGTCACAGAGTGGGTTACAGTGTCATGTTCCTCATGACTTTGCCACCACCAGCCATTACTGTCTGTCCGTTTCCACATAGTCAGTAAATAAATCACCATGTAACAATTGTGTGGTTCTTTGGTATCATCTCAGATCTAAGCAGAATACAGCTAGCTGGCTTTTCATTGAAAAGCATGAAGGTAAGAGGCCTTCTTTTGGAGGATTACCTAGAAGCCCATTATTATTATTGTTATTATTATTATTTTATACTTGATTATGTCTTTTAAGTGTATTTTTACTTTCTAATCTTTTGTGATAGGGTCTAGCTGTTTTAGAGGCTGGTCTGGAACTTGCTACATAACCCAGTCTGGCTTCAAACTTACCAACTTGTGCCTCCACTCTGAGCCTGCTCATGGTCGTTCAGTCAGGGAACCCAACTGCTGCCCTACCCAGCCACCTATGTGATTTTAATTTGGGAACCACTGTTGAAGGAGGACTAATATCTCTGGATCACCCTTTGGAAATGTGGCTCTGAAGGCAGCATGGCCATTTTGGGAGGATCGGCTGACCTTCCTCCACTGGGGAGCCAAGCTAGAGTTCTGCATGCAGCCAAGAGTTCCCCTTGACTCAGTCCTTCACAGGGTCTGCAGCCTGTCCTGTGCTGATGTGCCAGTTTTGGTGTGTGAACCCATAATGGTCTTCAGGCTGGAGGGACAACCAGTAAGACACACAGGGCTGGAAAGATGGCTCAGTGGTTAGGAACACTGGCTGCTCTTCCAGAGGACCCAGGTTCAATTCCCAGCACCTACATGACGGCTCACACCTGTCTGCAACACCAGTTTCAGGGCATCTGACACCTCACACAGACATGCATGCAGGCAAAACACCAATGTACATAAAATAGACAAAATCATTTTTAAAAAGACCCTCCCAAGTAGTGCGTCCTTTGCGGTTGCTGGCAGCACCCCAGAAGATGGCAGAGTTTGGCTGCATGCTTCCACAGTTGGCAAGGAGTTACACTGAGCTCTGTGGATTCATGGGAATGAGAAGGCCCCACAAATGCAGAATTGCTATCATTATCAGATCACCTTTTCCAAGAAACCTCTTTACAAGGCTTGAAAAAGGTTTACTTTGCCATACTGCTTGTCCTCAACCTGTGGGTTGTGATCACTTTGGGGGGGGTCACATATCACATACCCTACATATCAGATATTTATATTATGATCCATAACAGTAGCAAAATTACAGTTATGAAGTAGCAATGAAATAATTTTATGCTTGGGGGTCACATAACATAAGGAACTGTATTAAAGAGTCTCAGCATTGGGAAGGTTGCAAACACTGCTCTAGAGAGAAGGTGTGTCCATAGCTGTCCCCAGATCTAGAAGAGAGGACTTGCCTAAGCCCTTCATGAGCATGAGATGTGGTGGGACTTGCTTGCAATCCCAGTGCTGTGGAGTTAGAGACAGGTGCTCCCAGGGGCTGGCACCTACCTGGGTTGTGAGCCCCAGGCCTAGGAGAGAACCTGTCTCACAAAACAAAGTGGATGGCACCTGAAAAGTCCCTATAGCTGAGGTTGTTCTCTGGGCTTCTACATGCATGAGCATCTGTCCATCAGGGTCACTTGGAAATGCATGCATGTGCACAGACACAGACACACACAATTTAAAGTTATTTTAATAGAAAAAAGTTATTTTAATAGTAGGGGTTGCTTGTTACATACTGCAGGTATGCGTAGACTGCAGCACTGGAGTCCCTTATGCCTGGATTCTCCTGGTCTGTGTCCTCACTGATGGGGAAGGTGGGGAATGGGTTTGTGGTCTCTCCAGTGGCTTCCTTTGTATCTGAGCACTGCTGTTGAGGTCTCTGATGAGACATAAGGTTTTCCTGTATCCATCTATTCATAGGAGGCAAATTATATAGCTGCTCCCTTCTCCCGTTCATCTCGTGTTCTGTGTCTGGGAAGTCATCAGGGGACTACTGCGCAGAGAGAGATGGCCAGCAAGGAAACATTTGCATCTCTTCCAGTGCAAGAAATACAAAGTCCCCAGACAGCTCTATCCTGGCACCTTCATTTAGTTTCATTTACAGTCTTAAAAAAATGGCCTCTGTGACGAACCCAGCAGGGTGAGATGTTGGCCCCTTGGTTAGGGGGAAGCATCCATTTTAAGCAGACTTTCTGCAGGATACTCACAAAACACTCTCCTCTGAGACCCCTGGTCAATATGACCGGATGAGTGAGGAGTGTTACTGGTTGATTTCCCAGGTGGCTAGAGCCTTCCACTGGATTATGGCTTTGGCTAGTAGAACATTCCAGAACACCAAGTGACATCTTGGTCCATTTCTGAGCAAGTAGCATGCAGGCAGAGTTGGAAAGCATGCCAGCCTGTGATCTGGAACCATCTACTGAGCTTGTACCCTGACACCCACCAGCAGATGCAACATCCCCCAAAGCCGATGTCAATTCAGGGAAGTGTGGCTAGTGAGACCTTTCACTTGTGGCAGCAGAGTCAAAGCTCTTTCCAGTGGTTCACTGGAATCCAGACACCAGTCTTTACAATGCCTCTCTGGGAAAATAGGCATCTTAGTGGACATTGTTAATCTCATAAAAATGTACAGAACCATACTTATGATGTCCTAATAGTTCCTGGTTTATGAGTCTAATAATAAAAAAATTAAGGCCCTGCCTTAAAAATGAGCCTGATTTATCTTTACATCTCTGTTGGAACTGCGTTGTCAGCCCTTTAGCTCAAGTCCCACACTTGGAGTAGGGAAGAGAATATAGACAACATCCCAGGCTGCCCTAAAAATGGTCAAGACTGAGCAGGCTGCCTCGGCTTTGTGAGCATGTATATGACAAGCTGTGCTTAGCAAATATAACCCCCAGGAGCACTGCTTTTTATGCTGTAGTAAAAGCTCCTAGAGCCCATGTGTAAATGGGGTATCCTCTCTATCCTTGTCAGGGGCTATATCACAATAGCATTGTCAGTGGGCCTGTAGAGCCCTGCCTACCTGCTGGTTGAAACTGGGATTCCCAGACCACAGAAAATACAGAGGAAGAGTTGGGGGTAGTGAGGGGGGCTAGTGGGGAAGTCAGGGGTAGTGATCATTTTAAGTCTGTAGATGCTGGGCAGGGGCTTGTGGACTCTTAAATTTAAGTCTCTCCTCCAACCGTGGAAGTAGGTTTTATTACTCCAGATTTGCACACATGGAAGGTAGCTAGGGGTTGCAGCTGATAATTTTGGAAGATTTTATATATTCAGAACTGGTGCTAATGGGAGATGCTGAGATTCAAAACAGGACCAAGCTTTTATTCCCTTCTCGTGCCCTTTGTATGGCAACCTTCTGAGCCATATGCTCCTCTCCTCAAACCTCAGTCTTCTCATCTTTGCAGTGGGAATTTTGGCTGCCCCTCTGGCCTCCCTGGGTGGCTTTGGAGATGAAATGAGACATATATGAAAAGGGGAGGGGACATTTATTTGTTTTTGTTTTTCCCTAGACCCTACTCACTTCAGAGAATGGAAGAATGACTGAGTGTGTGGAGAGTTTACTAGGATTCTTTAGGAAATGGAAACAAAGTGGGTTTTTTGTTTGTTTGTTTGTTTCATACAAACACAACTCAAGGAAAGTATAGAATTAATTTCTTTTAAAAAAAAAAGCTTCTATCTTCAGATGAAGTCTGTCCTATTGGACCCTTGCAGAAAAGAAAAGGCCACCGTTGCTTGTGCTTCTTCCTATGCTGAGGGCCTGTGGCTGAAAGCGGGCAGTGTGAGATGAAGCAGGTGTCAGGGGCTGTGGCTTACATGCGCACATGAGATCGGCTCACGGTCTTCATGACAGCAGGTATGAAGCTGTCAAAAGAGGGGCTAGAGAAGGTTCAGCAGTTGGCAGCACTTTCTGCTCCTTCAGAGGACCTGAACTGATGGCCAGCACCCACATGGCTGCTCACGACCTCCTCTAAGATTCTAGGGGATGATGCCTCTGATATGCTCCTCTGGCCTCCACAGGCACTAGGCATGCACATGGTTCACAGACATACATGCAACTACATGCTCAAACATGTTTTAAAAAGCTGAAAAAAATTGTTAAAGGAAAACACCCAGAGGCCAAGATTAGTGTTCATTAGTGAAATACAAGCATTTTTATTTCTGAATACATGCGTTTCTCCAGATTAAATCACACCCAGAAAGTTAATAAACATGTCCTGAAGAGGCAGAAAAGTTAGGGTAGAACAGCAGCCCCACAGCATCCAGGGCCCTGGGTAGCAGGAAATCATGACTGGGGAGGGTAGTGCGTATTTGGGCAGTTTATCTGAGGGAGGATTGCTTTTGACAGAGCCCATGCAATTAAAAAAAATGTATGAACTTTTTAATTTTGAGAAGATTGAAAATACATAGAAAAAGTACAAATCTATGCCCAAAATGCCCAAGATGGCCTCTTTTTGGAGACTCAATCATTCTCAACATTTTACAACGTCTACTTTATCATCCCTTTCCTCTCTTCTTCTATAATTAAATAAATACAGATTTTAGAGTAAGTTGCAGATACAATGTGATTTCTTAGCACTTCAGTGTTGGTTTCCCAAGGATGAGCTCATTCTCTTATAGAATCTTAGCTCAATTCTATTACTAAAACTAGAAAATTTAGCAAAACGCTTTATAGAGCAAACAAGAAAAGGGAGGGAGGGGCTGCCCAAGGGTCAGATAATACAGTCTTGGCAGGTCGGCCAGTCAGGCTCCATCAGAACCATTCAACTCTGCCTTTGTCAGATAAGACACAGTTATGGAAGACACATAAGTGAATGAACAGGCTGTGTTCCAGTGACACGTGGGGCTGGCTCAGAAGTTAAGAGCTCTGGTTGCCCTCATAGAGGACCAGAGTGTGATTCCCAGCATCCATATTAGGCCACTCTCAACCTTCTGTAGTACCAGCTCCAGGGACCTGATGGTCTCATCTGGCTTCTGTGAGCCCCATATGCTCACATAGCATATATACAGGGACACACACACACACACACACACACACACACACACACACAGCAATTAAATAACCACAGTTTGCAGAAATTGGTAGTGTGTTAGATGTACCTGTAACCACCCTTTTCTTTGTCTTTGATGATTGACGTTCTTGGAGAGTTTCATGTTCTTGGAGAGTACAGTTATTTTCAAAGTCTTCCATTGGAGTTTCTCTGGCTTTGCTTCTAAACTAAAGTTAAGCTGTGCACTTTTGTCTGTGATGTGCCCTGTTAGTGTCACAGGACGGGACAAGTGATGCTGCATGATATTACTGTGAATGTTGGACCAGATGCTATTTAATTTTCATTCTTCTAATTTTCCTTCCTTCCTTTCTTCCTTTTATTTATTCTTCCTTTCTCTCTTTTATTGAGAGAAACAGAACATGAACTTGACTTGAAGTTGGGTTGGGAGGGAGGTGGGGAGGACCTGGGAGAACTTGGAAAAAGTAGAAGAATGTGCTCAAACTGTATTGTATGAAAAAATTTGAATACAAATTTTAAAAAGAAAAAAAAGGTAAAAATAATAATTTTGAGGAATCTGAGTAGTTTCAGGCAGTGCCAGAAATAGCTCTATAGACAGTTACAAGGGCTGAGTCACATGGAAATAACATGGGAAGTCAGGAACAGGCCAGGGGAAGGGGTTCCTGAGCTGAATAGAGACCAGATTTGAACCAGTAACAATTTCTGTCAGAATAATGATAAACACTTACGTGCAAACATCTTAACACATG
>NC_048599.1:72085352-72108964 GCF_003668045.3 Cricetulus griseus
CCTCAGAAATTCAAAGATCATCCTGCCTCTGCCTCCTGAGTGCTGGGATTAAAGGCATGCACTACCATACCTGGCTTGCATTATCTCCTACATTTCCTAAATAATACTGTGAAACAGTCCTATTGTGCCATGAAACGTTTCCTTGTCTAGTGTGTGTGCTTGTGTGTGCTTGCGTGTGTGTGCTCATACCACTCTGCCTATGTGGAGATGAGAGGACAACTTTAAGCAGTTGTTTCCCTCCTTCCACAGTGTGTCTTTCACAGACTGATCTCCAGTCAGCCTTGGCAGCAAGCAACTTTACCCACTGAGCCATCTTGACAGTTATGTACACACATGGGAGAAGGGAGGTATAGGGAATGTGTAAATTACAGAATTCTAAATCGTCTCTTTTCCCTGTGTCTGCTGCCTTTGCTCTATAGCCTTGTTATGCTTTTGACACAAGGACAGGGCATGGAGGGAAGGAAAGGGTCTATTCCCTACCTAGATCTCGTTGAGGCCTCTATAAGACATATTAACAATAAGAGAGCATACAAATCTATTTAACATAAATTTTATATGACAGATGTTCCTTCATAACAAACAGAAGACCTTCCAGACTGTTTAAATGAGATTTTATGTTACTTTTGACAAAGAATATGCGCTCAGAGGAAACATGATTAGACAGAGCGGGTGTAATCATTGACTCTCCACATTCATGTGTTCTCAGAGAACCATCAACCCTTTACATGTTAGGGGTTGTAGACCACATAGACTCTGATAATAGCTAAGCTTACTTTTGCCTGCTTGACAACATATGCTCATGTAAACCAGAACATGGGGCTTTCATACAACTTGGAGTGACTACAGCTTCCCCAAAATTTCCATAAATCACCCAGCATTTTAAGAACCAGGCTGGAGCACAGTGGCTTTAAAGACCAGAGTCTGACCTGAGCAGACCTTCCTCATAGCTACCTCAGAGTTTTGATTATAAAAAGCCAGCTGGACACCCTCACTAGCTAGGTTCTTTCATTTGTGTAGTGTTTCCTTTGACAGTGAGCTATTTTGTCTGTCCCCCAGCCTGTACACCCCTTAATCTTCTTTGCTTCTTTCTAAAACCCAAAACCATCTTGGTGGCAGCCAAGACACAAGTGACTTTTGCCAAAATTGCTCTGTTCTGTTTCCTCTTCTCAATTGTGACAGCCACTGCCATCTTCTACTAACAAGATGCATGGCTTCCAGATCAGTTTAGACCAAATAGCCATATTTCAAATGCCCCAGATAGACTCTCCTTTTTCTTGCCTGGTGGGACTTGGTGTTACAGTCTTATCCCTGCCCAGGGTCTGTGTGTCCCATCATGGTTAGGGAACACATGGTATGTGTGTGTTACAGCAGAAATGAGCTAGAGTAATGAGAGCTACTGAGGACCAATGACTCTGCACAGGGAAGAATGTCTTTTACCCATCATCTCACTGCATCCTTACAGCCTAGGGTTATGTCACATTCCCTCTGCTTAGAGTTAGAGAGGCTGTCATTAGGAACTAAGAAACAAGGCATTAGAACCCGAACCTGATCCTATACCATGTTGTTCCCCACTGGCTATCTTTAGTCTTTGGTTGTGGTCTTTGCGATATTCTGTTGATCTTTGGGCCATCATTCAATAGTCACCGAAGTGAGTGTCTGCATCCCATAATGACCTAGCTCTTTCTCCTACCACAAACCTCTATTTCCAAGCATAAATTTTCGTTTTAGTTGTCACCATCCTGTTTTGTCCTTGCCACTTCAGTTTTGGGGCACTGAGCCCCTTCTTGGAGCTCCAGAGACCTTTTAAACCACTCTCACTCTGGAATCATCATCCACGAATGCCCATGGTCTGGCAGGTTCCCTTGGGAGCCAGCTGGTTTAATACCAGTCTACTCTTCTTCAGCTGGTTTGCCAGCAAAGGCATCCTCATGAAGCAATACATGACCTGGGCCTTGAACACTGGTGATCTAAATGGCATGAGAAAGTCATACATGAGCATTAAGACAGCTCCGGGGAGGTTTTTCCAGGAGCAGTAATTGCACAGGTGTAGTTGTGCAAGGTGTGTGTCACTGTTTTGCAGAATCTGCCCTTGAAGCAGTTAGCTTTGGCCATGTCCCCAGAAAGAAGTACAATTTATCAGACACACAGAGACAATAGATGACTGTCCCTTGGGTAATCCACATGGGGCAGCTGATAAGGCAACACATCAGCCCTCTTTTGAAAGGCAAAGAAGATAACTAAGAAGCCATCCAGAAATATCGAGCCTCTTACGTTTTTGTTTTGTTGTGTATTATTCGCTCTTTGGGTCCAGTGAGGACAACTGTTGTCTAAATGCCTGAAAAGTGGCAATAGAGATGGGGAAATCAAGAGTCAGAAGGCATAAGGGCAATCAGTGGCCATGCAGACACCCTGTGGTCTGTAGCTTCAAAGCAGCCAGAGTAGGTATCAGAGGCCACACAAGGCTTCTGAACTTGGCAGAATTTTCAAGGACAACAAACTAACCCTTATGATCTGGGTCATTATCAATCAAGGAAGCTTGGCCAATCCTTTAAGGGATTGCAGGGTGAGTCTTCAAGACCAACACAATGAACTTGGGAGCAACCAAAGTTTTTCAGTGTGTGGAAATGTAGACCAAGGTTTAGCTGGGAGATAGTCAGGAGTGATAACTCCAAACTCCGTGTCTTTGCCAGCTCCCTTGGGTGGAGGTGATGCTGCACAGAAGATATAGATGGAGGGTAAGTATGAGAAATGAGCCTTCTCTCCTCCACCCCCTATCTCTTCATATAAGCTGTAGAGGTCAAGATAGAGGTGGGGTGAAATTTGTTGTACTTTTCCCTCCTCTACCAAATTTCACCAAGCTCCTGTTGGGTACAAAAGGCTACTTGTATCCCCCTTTTACTCTTAAATTTTCTTTAAAAAATATGCTCAACTTCTACAAAAATGCTTCAATCTGCTCTTTTTTTTAATTGCTCAATCTGTTCTTAATGCTCAGAATTTCCACTGTTTTCCCACCAGACTTTGTTGGAAAGCTAAGAATAGCAAGCAGGCTTCTTGAAGCAAAGTTAGGAATAGCAGAACTAATTTCTTGACTCTCCAGAGGACTCC
Source organism: Cricetulus griseus (assembly GCF_003668045.3). Classification (NCBI taxonomy): domain Eukaryota; kingdom Metazoa; phylum Chordata; class Mammalia; order Rodentia; family Cricetidae; genus Cricetulus; species Cricetulus griseus. Next base: position 72,088,458 of record NC_048599.1, read on the forward strand.
GGGCAGCAGGAGGCAAATGAATGCTAAATTGATCACTGATTTGCTAGGAACCTTCAGCCTAAGGCCTCTCTAGGGATTTCTCTTTGGCTTCCTAGGTCCTTGAAGCCCATGGAAGAATTAGTGAGCTTATTCTTTCATCTCATTGTAAAGCATGTCTGTGTCTAGATAGAATTCATTATCTATTACAGTGTACACTCTGTAGCACACTGCATTACATCAACTATAACCTCTTTGATAATAGATCCCGTATTTTCCTTAATTTTGTGTGCCCAGAAAAAGCAGTAAATATTGAGTAATTAGTCATTTTATTTAGAGTACTTTTTCAAACACCTGACAGAATAAAAAAAATCTTTAGCGGCCTGGCGAGGTGGCTCAATAGTTTAAGCCTTTCTTCACAAAAGCATGATAATCAGAATTTGGATCCCAGAAACTTACCGAACTGTTGGGTGGGGTTGGCAGCCTGCCTGTAATTCCAGCAGACTACAGGGGGTACCAAGAGCAAACTGGCTGAAAGACCAGCTTTATCCGTGAGCTCTGGGTTAGGTGGGGAGACTCTGTCTCAGTGAAAAAGGTGTAAGAACAATGAAGGATGATTCCCAACGCCAACCTTGGGCCCCCAATGCATGTGCACCATCATGCATGCAAAAGGTATGTTCATATACATGCACACCACACTCACACGTGAAAAATGGAAAAAATTGTAAAGGACTATCTCAAATACAGAGGCATTTGTGGACTTTCCCTCTTTATTTATTTATTACTTGTTGTTGGTCTTTCCTTTAAGTCTTTAAAGAAACAGAAAGCTTTATAACAGACCACCCTATTCCCCCCTGGATACTGGACAGGTGAATGTCCTCTCCATTCCTGAGGAAGACAGATTCTCCAGGGGGATGAGATGACCCAACCAGTGAGAACAAACCTAACAGTGTGAGGGAGGATTGAACTGCTAAAGTTATTCTCTGACTTCCCTACCTGTGCACAATAGCACAGGCACACCACACACACACACACACACACACACACACACACACACACACACACACACACACAAATAAAATTAAAAAAATAAGAAAAGATTTCTTTCTATGGCATTCTTAGCAGCAGGAGAGTCATCTTCAAAAATACTTTTGAAATCCGTTTTGAACATGCAGGTGTGTTATTGATATCCGCCTTTGAATATCCACACCATACAATACTGAACCAGGAGAGGCTTGCATGACAAGAAGGTTTCTATTCAAACTACCCTCTGCCAAAGAGATTTTCCCCTCACTCTGGGATATCACCCCCTGGCCCCCAGTGCTGAGCATTTGATTGATAAGAACAAGCTTACTCCCTGGTGCTGTGGACTCTGGTGTCTCCTGTTAGGTTTTGTTTTTGTTGTTTAGAACACCACCATAGAATGTATTACGGTGTGCCTTGTCCAGAGCCTCAGGGATCGATGTATAAGGAAGCCGAGTCCATTTTGCAGGGACAGAGGCATTTTATCTAGGGATTAAGAGTGTGTGTCAGATCAAGGAAGTTCATCCCTTTAAGCATGAAATGCTTTGTATTATTTTAGCAATCTTAGATGGAAATCTCTTTCAAATGCATTACACGCTTACCCATCTTCCTTTCGTGTCTCTTCTCTGTTGCTTGAGTTCTGGGCAGCTTACCTTTCTCCCACTGGCTCTGGCCAACATTGCAGCAGAGCCTGGCTCTTCTACCAGGAAGCCCCAAAGCCCTTTATTTTTTAGATAACACCCTAAGACTACCTGCCTTCCTTACCACTTCACCTGCCCTGCTGATTACAGGAATAATAGGTATTTGTCCAAGTTTTAAAACAGTATGGGGCTATACAAAACGAGATGATTACAACCTGAAATATATTCTGGGATTTTCAAATACACAACAACATATACTAGCCATTGGCTGTTTAACTTTGGGTGAGCTCCTTAGCCTGTCTCTGCTCTGACTTTCTAGTCTATAAAGTGGGAATAATAGCTACCTTGTAGGGATATTGCAAGAGTCAGTTAGTTAGCTAATGCCCGAGAGTGCTTGTTCCTCTAACCTTTCCCATGGTAAAATAGTTTGGGGATTGTATGATTTTAAGTGGTTCCCTGGGCTCCCCTTCTACTGTAGCCCCTAAATGTTTGTGGATATGACTGGGTACTGGCAGCAACAATCGACCACTTTTCGTGTACTCCAATCCTCATGGTTCCTGTTAAGCCGCTACTACTGAGTGAGACTAGGTAACTTGTGTAAGGTTATAAGAGCTAGACCCATGGCTGGATAGAGTCAAGGACTCCTTGGAAGAAGTTCATCTTGCTTAATCTGCTGCATCCTTTCCCCACTAACAGACGGAAAGAATGCAATAAAGAAGTGTAGAGAATGGAGCTGAGGAGAGAAAACCTGCACATGTGCCTGGGCCACTAATTCCCGGATTGTTTCGGTGAACCTTAACTGACACAGCCTAGAGTCACCTGAGGGGAGAAGCCTCAACTGAGGAACTGCCAATAGCAGAGTAACTGACCTGTATTCATGTCTGTGGGAGACTATCTTGATTATTAATTAATGTAGGAGGACACAGTCCACTATGGGTGGCATCTTCCCTAGGCACCTGGTCCTGGGTTATATAAGAATGCTAGTTATACATGAATGAGCAAGAGAGTGAGCAGGCAGGCAGCAACCCAGCTACCAGGGTTCCTCCATGGTTCTTGTCTACAGGTTCCTGCCTGGAGTTCCTGCTCTGACTCTCCTCAGTGATGGTTTGTGACCTGGAAGTGTAAGCCAAATAACCCCACCCCTACCCCCCACGCCCATCTCCCCAAGTTGTTTTTGGTCAGAGTGCTTTATCACAGCAACAAAAAATTGACTAGAGCCTTAGCCTCCTATTTTAAGCACAGCTCTACAGTGTTGACCCTACTTCTCCATTGTAGGTCTTTATCCTCTTGGGTCCTGTTGCCTCCACTGTGACTCTCTGTAGCCAAGCTCCTCATTATCTGGCCTAGAATCTTGTCCCATTTCTTTCTTACTTCCTATTCTCCCCTGGGCCCATTCTGTACATTCTTGTTTTTGAAAGATGCCCTTAATCTGTTCTCTGCTCCATCTATGAATGGTACTTTAGGCCATGGCTTCAGGATCTCAGTGTAGGAAATGTTCTTGAGTAGCCACACTGCCCACTTCTTTCAGTCCACTCCTGTGAAAATACCGTTTGTCTTACCATTCCACATGCCCATGATATCAAACCCACACTTCTGATCACTCCTGTGTGCTCAGACTCACTTTCCGTGGCTTGCCAATGGAAACATCAGCCATCCCCTCCTATTTTATCCCACACTAACTCCTGTGGATATTGTTTACACACAGAATTTTTCCATTTGGACTGTCTCTCACCCTACCTTAGTTAAATTTTCTTAAACATTTATCTTCTTTTGTCTGCTTGTTGTTTTTTGAGACAGGGTTTCTCTGTTGCTTTGGAGCCTGTCTTGGAACTTGATTTGTAGACCAGGCTGTCCTCAAACTCACAGATATCCACCTGCCTCTGCCTCCTGAGTGTTGGGATTAAAGGCAAGCGCCATCACTGCCCAGCAGTTATTTCTCTCTCTGTGTCTCTGTCTCTGTCTCTGTCTCTGTCTCTCTGTCTCTCTGTCTCTCTCTCTCTCTCTCTCTCTCTCTCTCTGTCTCTCTCTCTCTCTGTGTGTGTTTGTGTGTGTGTATGAAGGCCATGTAGTATTCATGAAGAAATCAGAGAGCACCTTGTGAGAGTGGGTCCTGAGAATCAAACTTGGGTCATCAGGTTTGGTAGCAAGCACCTATGGAGTAAGCACCTATGGAGCTATCCTTTCTTGCCCCCTGCTGTTTCATTCTGAATTAAAATTTAAGTTTTCTGAGAACCACAGAAGCCTCTTTTTTTTTTCCAGAACTAGTTGACTTTTAGGAAACCATCTATTCAGATCTTCTAAGTGAGTGTCCCCAGAATCGCTTTCTTGTTTAGGGTTCAGGAGGCACTCTTTCCATGAGGCTGACTCAGTTACTTTTGGAGACTTCATTGCTCGCCTTGTGTTTGGAGTTCAGGAGTCAGAGTTCCTGTCTCAAAGCCTCCCCACACCCCTGCCCTACAGCACTGTACCAAGTGTACAGAATTTGTTTAATAGATAGTTATTAATTAATGAATCAGTGAGGCAGACAATTATCGAAACCAAGAGGGCTTCATAGGGACTATAGTAATTAGGAAAGACTTCATGAAAAATTAAAATTTGTAGTGGGCCTTAGAGGATGTGTAATTCTGATTTATTTTGGTTAGAAACAAAACTCAATTTGCAGGTTTTTATTGTGTGGTTTCAAGATACATGAGGCAGTTAGTGATTTTTTATGGCCAACAACTAGCCCAGAAATGGTATAGCACACCTTTAATGCCAGCACTTGGGGGGTAGGGGCAGGTGGATCTCAGTGAGTTTGAGGCCAGCCTAGCCTACAAAGTGAGTTCCAGGACAGTCAGGACTATTACATAGAGAAACCTGTCTCAAAAAACAAAAACAAAACAAAACCACAACCAACAATTGTTATTTTTCTTTGTTGTTCTATATAAGTATATGTATGTATGGATAACAAGTCTTCAGTCCACTCCATCCCCTACCCAGATCTGTGCCAACCTGGGCAGGACATTCCCTAGGATTTTTGTCCGTCTGTGTCTCCCTTTGTGTGTTTGTTGCTAAGTATATATGTGGTATGTGTGTATACAAGTGCACAGGCAGAAAGGACATCAGGTGTCCTGCTCCACCCACCCTCCATCTAATTCCCTTAAGACAGAGTCTTTCACTGAACTGGAAGCTCGGCTGGTTGGTGGCCAGCAAGCCACAGTGATCCTCCTGTCTGACCCCCACAGTGTTGGGCTTCAAAGTGTTTGCATAGCATGCCTGCCTTTCTGTGTGGATGCTGAGGGTCTACACTCAGGTTTTGGTATTTGCAGAGTAAGTGCTCTGACTCAATTAACCGTCTTCCCAGGCCTTGTCCTATCCTAAATCCTGAAGGCTACACTGCACTTAAACATGACCAAGCTGTGGTTGGAGTTAGATGTGCTTTCTCTCAACAGGTCTCAGCTCAGCTGAGGTATTATGCAGAGTCAAGGCTCCCATGCTATGTGTTCAGTCACCAGCACTGCTTAGGGAGGAGAAACTGTGAAAAGCAACAACATTATGCGCTAGCGAGATGACAAGGCTGCTGTTAAGCCCGACGACCTCAATCTGATCCCACAGGGTGGGAAGAGAGAATAGACTTCTATAACACAAATAAGCAAATCTAATAAAAAAACCTAAAAAGCAACAACATTATAACACTAACCATTGTGGAAAAGAATGTGGCAGAGATAATATAGAATAGTTCCAAAACAGATACAGTGATGAAATAAGATCAATATATGAGAATCTGTAAAAAAGAAAGGATCCAAGTTAAAAGAATTAACAAATAAATATGATTAAAATCATGAGAAAACATAGTGAGTGAAAACACAAATAAAACAAAAGAACTTCAAAAGTCAAAAATTCTTCCTTGCCGTGGAGACCCTGAATCTTCTTCCTGGGCTTCTGGTTTTGGAGACTACGGTGTGTGAGGGAGAGGGTCACTATTGCCGCAGGCTGTATTCCTTCTCTATTGTAGTCCATCAGGTCAGACCAGACAGGCCAGTGTGGAGGCTGAGTCTGCCTGCTTGCCAGCTGGTAGGGTAGGGACAATGGCTACTGAAGCTCTGTTCACACTATGAGTGTGTGTGTGTGTGTGTGTGTGTGTGTGTGTGTGTGTGTGTGTGTGTAGATCAGGGAACGGGTGACCAAAGAACCTGCCTGTCTGGGCTTGTGGGCTGCTCTAGGATGGCTCCTCACACCTGAGACAGCATACCCATAGATGTGGGGAGAGTACCCTCTAGATATCTGAGCCATTGAGCATGGAGGAGGGGACTAACTCAAGGTGATTTGTACTGGGGGAGGTTAGAGGTCAATATGGTAGCTCCAGCCATACCTGTCTGCACTTCCCACAGGAACCCACACAGCTGTTGCATGTCATGTTAGGCTACTTGTCCCAGATGAGGGTGAAGGTGATAAAGGATTTCAGTCAGTATAGCTCTGTTGAGAAGATGGACAAGATTAAGCATCTCAATCCATGAGCTTTAGGTCCACAGGGGAAAAAGTGGGCATAGGGGACCAGCAGTCTTGATTTAAGTAAGTCTGCTTCATCACTATCTCAGCTCTGCCTCTACAAGGAGGTTTGAAGATAACCTTGTCGCTTGATGAGACTTGAAATGACTGCTCCTGCATAGTGGAGAAGGTCATTGAATGGTCTGTCTTCAAGATTCTGCTGTTCCTGGAACCCAAGGAATCTGCACACTTAGATAATGATGGACATGCTTAGATGCTTCAGGGAGTCTGGACTAGCATGCTGTAAAACCTGCAACAAAATGCCTTTGTTACTCTTTGCTTTGAAGAAGAATCAGATGTTTTAGAACCAACAGTGTTTGTGCTTGTTCAGTTTAGTTTTGACACAGAGTCTCAGGTAACCTAGACTGGCCTTGACATGTAGCCATACATAACATACATACCAAGTATGACCTTGAACTCCTGGTCCTCCTGCTTCTACCTCCCAAGTGCTGGGACAATAGGCATGCACCATCATTCTCAATGTATGTAGTGCCAAGGATCAACCCCAAGGCTCCAGGTGTGCTAGGCAAGCACACTACCTACTAAGCTACATCCTCAAGCCTTGAAACAAACATATTTAACAGGCTTTGATTGTATGGCTTAATGGGAATCACTGTGATATTTCCATACATGCAAATATCATGTGTTTCTTAGTACCTCTTCTACTTTCAGGTCATTAAAAACCCTCCCCCCCCATCTAAGACATGGTCCTTTCTGAGTCTGCCTATTTTGTTCAGCAAACCCTCCAGTTCTTTCCATTTCCCTGCAAACAATAGGGTTTCATTCTTCTTTATGTTTGAATGACTCTACTTTGTATCTGTGCCATATTTTCACTAACTATTCATCTCTTGATGGGCATCTAGGCTGATTCCTTATCTTGGATATTGTGAATGGTGCCATGATAAACATGGACGTGCAGGTATCTCTGCTGTATGCTGCCTTTAATTCTTTCACAATGCACCAATGAAGGATAGCTGGATCAAACAGTAGTATGCTTTATTTTTAATTTTTTCCATTTCCATAGTGGCTGAACAGTTGATGTTCCCATCAATAACATGTTAAGAATTCTCTTTTTCTCGGTATATTGTAGTCCTTACCAGCATATTTATTTATTTATTTATTTATTTATTTATTTATTTATTTATTGTTTTGGTGTGTGTATTTAATAACAGTCCTCTAACTGGAGTGAGACGGGCTCTATATTAGCTCTGATTTGCATTTAATATCTTTATTTAATGTGGCCTGAGTCTGTGTTCCCTTCTCATCTATTAACAAGGCCCCCTTTCTCAGGGAACATTCAAATCAAAGCCAGCATAGACACACACACACACACACACACACACACACTATAGACTGCCTTCTTCTCATGTTGTTCATTTGGTTGATTAAAAAAATGAACAAACCAATGAGAACCACCTGGCAAAACTCAGAATATTTTCTAAACATACATTCTGACTACGTTCCCTAGGTCTGTGCAGTTCTGGGCAGGGACACCAAGTGACCTGGGTCTGTTTTTGGCTCTGCCACTCTCTGTATGACCTTGAGTGAACTCCTTTACTTCTCCGAGTCTTCATTTCTTTAAGCTGATGAGAAGATAGATTTTGTTCCTATTGTTGTAATTCCAGGGCAAGGCTAATCCGTGAGTTCTGAAGGTGGGCTTGTTTGTATCTTCAATACCTGGCCTTCTGAGCTGACAGTACCATGAGCTCCTCGGGGCTCCACACCTAGGTCATTCCCATCACTTCTCATCCGCATTGCCTATTCTTTGCTTTTTCTTGTCTCTTTTGCTTTTTGAATCATGGTCTGTTTGGGGTGATATACCAACTTACCGTAGACTCGGTGGCTTATAAACAGAGAACTGTATAGCCCATAGTCCTGCTGGAGCTCATTTGCAGGTTCACAGATAGCCAACTTCTCTCTGAGGTCACCCATGACAGAAAAAGTGAGGGAGTTCTCGCGGTCTCTCATATAAGGACACTAATCCCATTCATTAAGGCTTCATCCTTCTAAGTAATTGCCTCCCAAAGGCCCTGCCTCCAAATACCAGGAAGAACATTGTGGGTTAATGGTTAAAATCACCACAGAAGAGTCATTCAGCAGATAAAGTATGTGAAGCCTATGGTCATGTGTGTAAGGGAGGGAGGCCCCTCAGAATCAGTACAGGCCACACCCAGACACCCAATTTTACTACCCGGGAGGGGGAAGTAGGTGTGGGGATGGGGGCCGCCTTGGAGCAGGCAGAGGCAGCAAGCAGCAAGCAGCAAATGGGTGGTTTTTGCAGGAGTGGGATTTTAAGAAGAAAAAGGGTGGTCTGCGCTAGGGTAAGTTGGTAAATCCTGATTATACATATTAGTTAAATAATGACTTTTGATGATTGGTGTTTCATCTCAGCAATGAGTCAGTAGCCAAATAAGGAAATGCACCTTTGGGGCTAGTTTTAGGAATGTAATCTGATGATTTTTAGTAAGGTAGAGGGAAAGGACAAAGCCTGTTGGTGACATGTTTGCCATGTCAGACCTGTGCTTGCTATGCTTGGGCCTGCTAGAACCTTTCAATGTGTACTGGAAACCTTACATGTCTTACCACCATCCTTCCTTCTGCATTCACAAGCAGATATGGATACCACATACCCACTACAAAAACAGATGACTTTTTTTTTGGATACATGGTACTAGGGAACAAGCCCACATCCTCTTGCAAATAAAGAACATATTCTGCTACTGGGCCACATGCCCAACTCCAAAATGGCCTGGGACCTTTGAGCATGTGATATGCATGGGGCTATGTATTTTGCCATATTAACCTCTTAAAACAATCCCATGAGACAAGTATGATATCTATTCTTGTTCTGTGGTATAACTCTGAGTAATAACCTACAAAAGGCCTTCAGCTAGGATAGAACAATGCAGCCCTCCACGCCAAGGCTGTGGAGCTCTGAAGTGCAAACCTTAAGCAATGTGAGATGTTCCATTAGTTCTGTCTTCAAGATGGCGGCCATTAATCTTCTCCAGTCAACCTGAGCTGATGAGAGGACGCCAGACCTTTAACCTAACATGAGGAGATGATTTCAGGTGAGGTAGAAGGGGGAAGTAAAGAAGAGGCTCTCTTCAAGGATCTCAGAGCAGAGCTTCTCCTGTCTGGGGCATTTGAGGAGAAGTAACTGACTTCTTTGTTCCACTGAGGGCCAGAGTTGAGCTGGGAGATGACTCCCATTCCCTCCCTCCTCACCTCAACTTCCAGGTCCCTTCAGTTTGAAAGCCACTGAAGTGAACCTAAAAGGCAGCAAGAGCCTGAGGCCTTGGCACTTGGGCACAAACTGCAAACATCAGCACAGTCTTATCTAGAACTAAGCTGAGGAGGCAGTTTCCCCAAGCATGGCTCTGGGCTGAGAGATGGCCTCACTCATTTTCTCTCTTTTGTTTTTTGCTCATTCCCACAGGGCTCAAAGATTCAGTGCTGGTGACATCTTTGAGCCAGAGGGAGGATGCTGCTTGGTAGAAGGAAGGAGGGTTAGGTCTGGTCTTGTTCCTTGCCCTGGAACATTCCCTCCTCCATTTGGAAGCCTCCTAAGCTCAAGCACAAATGAGACCCCCTGGGATCCCAAAATAGCTCCCCTCACAGCTGTATAGCATCCTTTTATAGCTCTGTCTGTCTGTAGCATTGGCCTTCCCCTGACAGGCACTCCTGAGGTCAGCGTTGCTGAACGCCAGGCTCAATGTCATTTGAGTGCAGAGACCTTCATAAAGGACCTATTATGGTGTTGTCATTGTCTTTAGGACTTGCCACAAACCTCAGAGATTTTAAAGGGCCAAATTTGTTTTGATTCAGAGCCAGAACACTTCATGTCCAAGAATAACCTAGAAGTTGGTCAGGCCCCCAGTCCTACACCCAGCACAGGTGAGAACGATGTGCTTAGGAGCAATAAAACACAATGTACTGATTTCTCTCCAGGCTGAGGAAGATTCACCATTCCACTTTATATAAATAATGTTCTCTTATTAGCAATAGGAATTGGAGTCATTCATTCATTCAACCTATCATTGCAGTTCATACCCCATCCTGAGCATTCTGTTATAGAGCAAAGAAACATATGGACTCAGCCAGCCAGTCTACACTTCCTTCTCAAACTGCACCCAAAACAAATGAGTTCTGACCCACTTTCTAATACATGGCCCACTTATAGACAGGGCCTGAAATATCTGTTAGAGGCTCTCAGGCCTGAGTAGAGGCACCAAGCTGTAATCCTGGAGATCTGCCACATTCTAGTGAGACTACTTCTGCTATCTGAAAGGGGCATGGTTACTTGTTTTTGTGACTATATATATATATATATATATATATATATATAATTATTATAAAATTATTTTTATTTTACTTTATGTGTATGGTGTTTTGTCTGTATGTGTCTATTAACCACGTGTGTGCTCAGTGCCTGCAGAAGCCGAAATGCAGCATCCGATCCCCTGGAACTGGAGTTACAGATAGTTGCGAGCCGCCATGACACAAATACCTTTTGTAAAAGCAAGCTCAGGATACCTGTGAAATGTGCCCTGAGTAGTTTTCTTAAGGTTTTATTTTATTTGTGTGTTTGTGCTTGTCTGTGCATATGCATGTCTGTATGTGCATACCTGAAGAGGGCATTGGGTCCCTTGGAGCTGGAGTTATGGGCACTTGTAAGTCATTTGAAATGATTGCTGGGATCTGAACAGCACATGCTCTTGACTGCTGAGACATCTGTCCACCCCCAAACAGTTTTCTGAAGTCAAGGCATTCTTTCTAAAGTTATTGAGTGGGAATAGTTTTTGAGGACCCTAACCCTTACAGGGTGGAGCCCTGGAGTGGTCTAGAGTATGCCTGCCATGTCTGTTGTGCCAACATATTAGACGTCTTCAAGCCAGGCGGTCAGGAATCTCTGTGTTCTGACATTTGAGTTGCCACTCTGTGCTAGGTGTATGACTCTAGAATAAGCTGCTTCATTTTCTGAAAGCCACTGCAACTGTCTGTGCAGTTGGTGCAATAACAGTGTGTTGACATGAGAAACTCGTGCCCTATGGTATATGGTAAACATAACTCCCTCTGGTTGGCTACTGTCATCATTTTGACTCAAAATCCAATCACTTTCAATCTTATTTAATAGCCAAATGTTTCAAACACATGAGATAGTTTTCATAATGGGAAAAAATGGCCCTCTTCCCTTTTCTCATTACATAGAATCTCTTTAATACCATGGAATTCTTGTCATTAGAATTGTCACTAAGGGCATGTGGCACTGTGTGTCAGCATGTTTAATGCCGGCTTCCATAAAAAAGAAAAATAAAACAAACAACCCACAGAACTAAATATGGTAATTGCATACAAGAGTCATTGGCAAGAGAATGACCATCAGCTCTAGGCAAGCTTTGACTACATAGTAAGCTCCAGGTCAGCCAGTAAGACCTTGTCAAAAAAGGAAGAGTAGGAAAATGAGGGAGGGGAAGAGGAAAGAAAAAGAAGAAAAAATAGGCAAACTTAGATGCTTATAAAATAAAACTTTCTTATGTAAAAGAAGATTTATTTGGGGTCTTTGAGGTCTCACTCTGCCCAATAAGTGCAGCCAGTTCAGGGCAGGAATGGGTTTTATCCCCAGCTAAGCTGTCATCCAGCAGCCTTTTCTGCGTTTGCTGTAAGGTTTGTTTCCTCTAGGCTTCCAAGGTGATTTTGAGAATGAGAGGTCACTTAGGACTCCTTGGGTTTGACACTTCCTCAGTCCCTTCAGGCAGACAAGCCTAGTTTGATTTGTATGTGTCTAAGCGTACTTTTATTTGAAATGGACTCAGTTTGATCCTTTCCTTATGCCCATAACATTTTTCATAAAAATAAACACATAAATACTACAATTATTTATGACTACAATTTTAGAATTTGTTTTTGATGGAACTAGAAGAAACCATTCTGAGCGAGGTAACCCAATCACAAAAAGACAAACATGATATGTATTCACTCATATGTGGATTTTAGACATAGAGTAAAGGATTACCAGCCTACAATCCACACTGCCAGAGAAACTAGTAAACAAGGAGGACCCTAAAAGAGACAAACATGGTCCCCTGGAGAAGGGGAAAGGGTCACGATCCCCTGAGCAAATTGAGAGCATGGGAAGAGAGGGGAGGGAGCTAGGAGAATGAGAAGGGAAGAAGAGGAAGGATGCAGAGGTCATGAGGGAGCAGAAAGGCTGAGTCAGGGGAAGAATAGAAGAAAGGATATGTGATAGGTAGGGTTTTAGTTGGGGGGGTGGTAGGGGAGGACGGGAGGGAGAAGGGAACTAGGATTGTCATGTAAATCAATCTTGTTTCTAATTCAAATAAAAAATGATAAAAAAGAATTTGTTTTTATTTTTTCTTATTTATTTATTTATTTATTTATTTATTTATTTATTTATTTATGTTTACATCTTGGCCAGTTTCCCTTCCCTCCCAGTCCCTCTCCTCTACCTCCCCTCTCTCTCCCCATCCACTCATCCTCCATTTCTATTCATAAATGGGCAGGCAGTAAAACTAAGCACCACCCCTCATATTAAGGATAGACAAGGCAACCCAGTAGGAAGGAAGGGTCCCAAAAGCTGGCAAAAGAGTTAGAGACGGCCCCTGCTCCTACTGTTAGGAGTCCCATAAGAAGACCAAGCTACACACTGTAATGTATATGCAGAGGGCCTAAGTTAGTTGTTTTTGTGGGTTTTCTTGTGGTGTCCTTGACCCCTCTGGCTCCTATAATTCTTCCTCCTTCCCTCTCTTCCACAGGATTCCCCTAGCTCTGCCTAATGTTTGGCTGTGGGTTTCTGCATCGGTTTTCCTTAGTTGCTAGACAAAGCCTCTCTAATGACAACAGGGTTAGGCACCAATCCCAGAACATCTCATAGGCAGGACACTCTGTAGGTTGAAGGTTCTATGGCTGGGTTGTTGTCTCAATCCCTCCACTGGAAATTTTTCCTGGTCTCTGGAGATGGCCAGTTCAGGCTACATAGCCCTTATCGCTAGGAGTCTTAGCTGAGATCATCCTTGTAGATTTCTGGGAATTTTCCTTGGACCAGGTTTCTACCTTACCCCAAAGTACCCTCCTATTCCAGTCATTTCTTTCAGTACTCTTTTCCCAACCCCAACCTAATTTCTCATGATCTCATCCCCACCCTCCCCAGTCCACCCATGAAATCTATTCTATTTCCCCTTCCCAGGTAGATTCAAACATTTCCGCTTGAGCCCTCCTTGTTACCTAGCCTCTCTGAGTCTGTGGATTGCAGCATGGTTATCCTTTACTTTACAGCTAATATCCACTTTAAATTAGTACACACTATGCTTGTATTTCTGGGTCTGGATTACCTTACTCAGGATGATTTTTTCTAGTTCTATCCATTTGCCTGCAAATTTCATGATGTCATTGTTTTTAACAACAGAGTAATATTCCACTGTATAAATGTATTACATTTTGTTTATCTATTCTTAGCTTAAAGGATATCTAAGTTATTTCTAGGTTCTGGATATTATAGATAAAGCTAGTATGAACTTAGTTGAGCAAGTGTCCTTGTGGCATGATGGAGTGTCCTTTGGGTATAAGCCCTAGAGTGGTGTATCTGAATCAAGCAGTAGATTGATTCCCAATTTTCTGAGAAACTGCCATATTGATTTCCAAAGTTGCTGTAAAAGTTTGCACTTCCACCAGCAATGGAGAAGTGTTTTCCTTGCTCTGCATCCTCTCCAGCATGAGCTGTCATTTGTGCTTTTGATCTTAGCCATTCTGACAAGTGTAAGACGGAATCTCAGAACCATTTTGATTTGTGTTTCTCTGATGGCTAAGAATGTAGAACATTTCTTTTAAGTGTTTCTCTGTCATTTGAGATTCTTCTCTTGAGAATTCTCTGTTTAGATCTGTACCAATTTTTAATTGGATTGTTTGGTTTTTTTGATGTCTATTTTCTTGAGTTCTTTATATATTTTGGAAATTATCCCTCTGTCAGATGTGGGGTTGGTAAAGATCCTTTTCTATTCTTTAGGCTGTTGTTTTGTCCTACTGATAGTGTCCTTTGCCTACAGAAGCTTTACAGTTTCATGAAGTCCCATTTACTAATTGTGGATCTTAGTGTTTGCACTATTGGTGTTCTGTTCAGGAAGTTGAGTTCAAAGCTATTCCCCACTCTCTCTTCTATCAGGTTCAGTGTATCTGGATTTATGTTGAATCTTTGGTCTACTTGGGTTTGAGTTTTGTGCAGGATGAGAGATAGGAATCTATTTGCATTCTTCTAGGTGCTGATATCCAGTTATACCACCACCATTTATTGAAGATGCTTTTTTTTTGTTTGTTTTTTTGAGACAGGGTTTCTCTGTGTAGCTTTGGAGCCTATCCTGGCACTCGCTCTGGAGACCAGGCTGGCCTCGAACTCACAGAGATCCGCCTGCCTCTGCCTTCCGAGTGCTGGGATTAAAGGCGTGTGCCACCAACGCCCGACCGAAGATGCTTTCTTTTTCCATTGTATAATTTTGACTTCTTTGTTGAAAGTCAGGTGTCCATAGGTGTGTGGATTTATAGCTGGCTCTTCAATTTAATTCTATTGATCCACCTATCTGTTTATCTGTTTTTATGCCAATACCATTCTATAGTTCTGTAGTACAGCTTGAAAAATCAGTGATAGTGATACCTCTGGAAGTTATTTTATTGTACAGAATTGTTTTAGCTATTGTTTTTCCATATGAAGTCGAGAACTGTTCTTTCAGGGTTTATAAACAATTGTTTTAGGATTTTCATAGGATTGCATTGAATCTATAGATTGCTTTTGGTAAGATGACCATTTTTTACTATGTTAATCCTACCAATCCATGAGCCTGGACAATTTTTGCATATTCTGATATCTTCTCCAATTTTGTTCTTCAAAGACTTGAAGTTCTTGTTATACAGGTCTCACTTGCTTTCTTAGAGGTACACCACATTATTTGTGACTATGGAGAAGGGTGTTGTTTCCTTGATTTCTTTCTCAGCTTGTCTTCTTATATATAAGAAAGCCTGATTTTTTAAAAAAGTTAATCCTGTATCCAGCCACTTTGCTAAAGGTGTTCACCAGTTATAGGATTTCTCTGGTGGAATTTGGGGGGGATTATGTAAACTATCATATCATCTGCAAACAGTGACACTTTGACTTCTTCCTTTCCAATTTGTATCCCCTTGATCTCCTTTTGTTGTCTTACTGCTCTAGCTAGAACATCAAGAACTATATTGAATAGATATGGAGAGAGTGGACAGCCTTGTCTTGTTCCTGATTTTAGTAAAATTGCTTTGAGTTTCTCTGCATTTAATTTGACATTGGCTGTTGGCTGTTGGCTGGCTGTATATTGCCTTTATTATGTTTAGGTATATTTCTTGTATCCATAATCTCTCCAAGACTTATGTCATGAAGGGAGGTTGGATTTTGTCAAAGCTTTTTTTTTTTTAACTTTTTATTGATTCTTTGTGGACTTCTCATCATGCATCTGGAGTCTCCCCATCCCCTCACTTCTGCCTTCTGCCCTTGCAACCTCCACCCCAAAACAAAACTGAAAAGTAAAAAACAAACAAACAAAAATCATGAAACAAATTAAAAATATATCAGCATGGAAGCTGTAATGTGGCCCTGGAAATCACACAGTATATCCTTCAGTTCATATATCTTTACTTGTAAGTATTCATTGCAGTGAGCCATTAGTCTGGTTTGAGGCATCTGGCTTCTGCTACACTCTCAGTATTGGGACCGCACTGCAACTCCTTTTGGATATCCTATTGTTGCTTTGTATATCCTATGGAAATCCTGTAGCTTTGGACTTGTAGGTTCATCCCTTTCACATGCTCTGACAGTTTATAGATGAGGTGGGTGTTGGTTTGAGCTACCTCCTAGTCCTGGATCTAGGTCTGGATGGCAGCTGGGTTGGTCAGCCTTCCACCTTTTCCTCATCTTCACCACCTTGGCAAGCTCTCCAACACTGTCTTGGCTAGCTCACCCAATGTAGCAGACAGCAAGGAGTGGGGCCAGTTCTCCTACTCTCATACCCTCTGATCCAGCTCACCTGCACTCACACCATCAGAGCCAGCTCCACTGTTTTGCCCAGGCAAGATGAGGTCTGTTCTCTGGATTGGTGCACTTGGTAAGGGGCAGGGCCAGTTCTTCTGTTTTCATGTCCCTGAGATTAGATCTCCCACTTGTTGCAGGTAGCAAGGGGTGGGGGTAGGGCATATTTCTCTTATCCTTGCCATCCCATAGTGTACCAGGGAGGAGGCAGAGGCAGCCCTCCTGGTGTCACACCCAGGGTCCTGGATTACCTGAACCCCTACTAACAGGATCATCTTTAGTGTGCTGCCCAGGCAAGGTGCTGTGCAGGGCCATGGACATCAAGACAGATTCCAGCTGTGAATGGACCATGGACCCAGATGTGGTCCTTGGCAGCAGCCTGGGCTTGGATGTCACAATGGTCCCAGTTTGCAGTGCAGGTCACTTTGATGGGCATGGGCCCAATGGTAACATGACCCTTGAACCTCCACACCCCCACATGGCCCCAGGGCCCCACATGCCCCATATGGCATCCATGGTGATATTGATGTCAACAGGAGCCTCTGACATCAGCACAGGTCCTGTCTGCCACAGGGCCACAGACCCAGAAATGGCTCCAGCTGCAGCTCAGGCTGGTAACTCAGGTCTATATGGGAAGGGCCTATATGGCCCAGCCCTAGGCACCAAGAAGCTCACATGTGGAGGACCAAATCCTTGGCATCAATGTGGCCTTTGGTGGCAACACGGGCCACAGACAGCACAGACTCGGGCTGTGATAGGATCATCAACCTAGACATGGTCCTTGGCAATGGCCTGGGCCCAGGTGTCATCGTGGTTTGCCAATAGTTTATTGATTATTTTTCACCAATGTTCATGAAGGATATTGGTCTATAAGTCTCTTTCTTTGTTGAGTCTTTGTGTGGTTTCAGTATCAGGGTGATTCATAAATTGAATCTGGTAATGTTCCTTCTGTTTCTATTTTATGAAATAATTTGAGAAGTATTGGTATTAACTCTTCTTTAAAAGTCTGGTAGAATTTTGTGTTAAAACCATCTGGCCCCAGGCTTTTTTTTTTTTTTTTTTTGGTTGGGAGACTTTTAATGACTGCTTCTATTTCCTTAGGGGTTATAGGTCTTATTTAAATTGTTTATCTGATCTTGATTTAACCTTGGTAGGTGTTATCTATAAAAAATTTTGTCCATTTCATTTAGATTTTCTAATTTTGTGAGTACAGGTTTTTGAAGTGTGACTTAATGATTCTTTGGATTTCCTTGGTGTCTATTGTTGTGTCCCTCTTTTTGTTTCTCATTTTGTTAATTTGGATATTCTCCCTCTGCCCTTTGATGAGTTTGGATAAAGGTTTGTCTATCTTGTTCATTTTCTCAAAGAACCAACTCTTTGTCTCATTGATTCTTTGTTGTTCTCTTTGTTTCTATTTTATAGATTTCAGCTCTCAGTTTGATTATTTCCTGACCGCTATTGCTCTTGGGTACTTAGTGTTATGAACATTCCTCTTGTTGTGTCCCATAAGTTTGGGTATGTAGTGCATTCATTTCCATTGAATTCTAGAAAGTCTTTAATTTCTTTATTTCTTCCTTGACCCAGTAGTCATTTAGTAGAGAGTAGTTCAGTTTCCATGAGTTTGTAGGCTTTCTGTTATTTCTGTTGTTGAAATTCAGCTTTAATCCATGGTGATCTGATAGGAAGCAGGGGATTATTTCAGTTTTCTTGTATCTGTTGGGATTTGCTTTGTGATTGAGCATGTGGTCAGTTTTGGAGAATGTTTGTGAGGTGCTGAGAAGAAAGTGTACTGTAGTGATATATTATTTATGATTTATTAAAGCTTGCCAGAGGATTCAGAAAGCAAAGTCAGTCTCAAGCTATACAGATCGGCAGTGGTTGTTTACACCTTTAATCCCAGGACTCAGGATTAAGAGGTGGATGGATCTCTGTTAGTTCAAGGACACCATGGCCTACTCTAGAGTAAAGAGTAACAGAGTTCGTGCCTTTCATCCCAGCACCTGGGATCATACACCTTTAATCCCAGCATTAAGGAGGTATTTAAGACAGGAACAGGGTCTCAGAGCTATCATTCATTCTCCAGCCACATTGAGGATATGAAAACATTGAAGTCCCAAGTTTCTCCAGCCACGCTGAGGAGAGGCAGCAGTCTGAGGTTCAATGCAGCCAGGATCACATTCCCGTCTGAGATAGTGAGAGCTAGTGTCCAGCTGCTTTGCTTTTCTGATCTTCAGCTTGAAGCTTGAAGCCTGAACCCCAATATCAATCTCTGGGTCTTTTGTTTTTTGTGTTACAGTGTACTCTTTTGTGTTTGGGTGAAATGTTCTGTAGATATCTGTTAGATCCAGTTGTTTCATAATGTCTGTTAACCTCCAGTATTTCTTTGTTTAGTTTTTGTTTGGATGATCTGTCCATCGATGCTAGTGGGGTATTGAAGTCTCACATTACCAATGTGTGATTTAAGCTTTAGTAGTGTTTCATTACTAATGTGGGTGCCCTTTGTTTGGGATATAGATACTGAGATTTGAGATGTCATCTTGGTGGATTTTTCTTTTAATGAGTATGAAGTGTCCTTCCCCATCTCTTTTTATTAATTTTAGTTGGAAGTCTTGTTTTGTTAGATATTAGAATCACTACACCAGCTTGCTTCTTGGGTCCATTTGCTTGAAAAATCTTTTTCCAACCCTTACTCCTAGGCAATGTCTGTCTTTTAAGTTGAGGTGTGTTTCTTGTATGCAGAAGAAGGATGAATCCTTTTTTTTTTTTCACATTCAGTCTGTTAGCTCCTATCTTTTTATTGGGGATTTAAGTCCATTGAAATTGAGAGATATTAATGACCAATGACTGTTAATTCCTGTTATTTTGTTGTTGTTGCTGTTGTTGTTGTTGTTGTTGTTGTTGTGTGTGTTTCCCTTCTTTTGATTTTGCTTTTGTGAGATCATTTATTTACTGTATTTTCGTGGGTGTAGTTAACCTATGACATTTTGTGTCTGTGGAAACTATGTTGGGACAGTCCCAACTGGCTTATGTAGACAAAATCCATTCAGGCCACTACCATACCTACACAAGATTTGCCACAAGGATACATCAAAGCAGGTAGTTCTCCAGGGCTCTGCTCAAGAGCTACCACAGCATTCCATGGTTTAAAGTTGGGTCTGGGCACAGAGCTTCCTCTCAGGAAACCGTTGGCACCTATGAGCAACATTGCTTCTTTCTTTTCTCCCCTAGTTCATGGCATCATTAATCTAGTGATAAGAAAAGCTGTTACACCATAGCTTTCTCCCTTTCTTTTTCCATTTATATAGACTTTTTCTTCTTTTTGGTTTGTTTGTTTTTGTTTTCATTTTATTTTTGTTTTTGTTTTGAAGCAGGGTCTCATTTACCTGCTTCTAACTTCAAACTCACTCTGTAGGCCAGGGTGTTTTTGAACTCTGATCCTGTTTCCTTCTCAGGTGCTGTGGTCTGTGCCACAACACCCAGTTTTGGCAGTCTTGGGGACCAGACTTGAAGCTCTGTGCCTGCTAGGCAAGTGCTCTACCTGCTGAGTCACATCCCCAGCCATAGACCTTATTAATTGTATAATGTTTGTTTTTTCTTTGTATTAGTTATATAATATGAGTTTCATTATGACATTTTCACACAAGTGTATAATGTATTTTGGTCTTATCCACACCCCCATGAACCCCCCACATCATTTTTTGGAGTGTAACCAATGAGTTTAATTAGGTTGGCTTACATGATCATGGATAACAGGTCATTTATAAGACCATGGGTCCTTTACCAATGGCTACACCACTGAAGAAAATAACTACCCCCCCACAAGCACACCTGCCTACAAATCCTCAGTGAGGGGTGGGGTCTCTTGAGCTCCTTTCCCCTTCATTATAGGGTGTTGATGAACCTAACTTGTGCAAATCTTGTGCAGGTAATCTGATGCCCAGACGAGTGTCCCACAGAACTATACCCTTCCTCCAGTGCTTCCATTCTTCCCGCCTCCTCGTCTGCCATTCAACTGCAGAGCCTTGGAAGTGATGATATAGATGTCTTGTACTGCTGAACATTCAGCAGACACTTATTCTCATCACTTTGACAAGCTTAGGGTCTCTGCCCACTGCAAAAACAATCTTCTCTAACCAAAGCTGATAGCAGCCATTGTCTATGGACATAAGTATAATTATTTAAAAGGTAATTTGCCAGGTACATCATGTCTATTGGCAAAGAAACAGACAGAGTAGTTTCTGCTCTAGGGTCTCTGACTTCCTAAGCCCCAGGCTTTT
>NC_048599.1:72110819-72158305 GCF_003668045.3 Cricetulus griseus
CTCTCTCTCTTCTCTCTCTCTCTCTCTCTCTCTCTCTCTCTCTCTTTCTGCCTCAGGCCCAGAGCATCCCTGGTTCTTTCCTTTGGAAAAAGGTGATTCTGAATCACAGCCAAGGAACCAGGGATGGGTGTTGTTATTGCACTGGCTTTTGTGTCTGGCCTTTTATAATGGAGAAAGGTAGAGATAAAGATAAAATACAACATCATCGTGACATTTCATTTAAACTCAAGACTATGGGGCTTTGACTTAACTGCATTTCTCCTATATTTTTCTTTTTGTGACAAAAAGTGCTAGGACTAAGTATTTCAGCACAATTGTTTATCTGTTTTAATCCATAATACTTACTGGAATAGTAATGTTGGAATACAAACTCTACCACCAGTGACACAATGACAGAAAACAGTAATCACAGCACCTGGGAAACTGAGGCAGGGTGATCTTGAAGTTGAGACCAGTCTGGGCTATACAGTGAAGACCCTGCCTTAAGCAAAACAAAACAACAAACCACTGTAAAGATTTCTGTCTCTGATGCTTTTTGATTTTGTGTTATTTCCAAGTTATTGTTTTAAAAGCCTAAGTTAGACTTGTGCCAATTAAAACCTTTAGCTTGAAACACCAAAGCTAAAGGTTATTCTTTTGTTCTGTTGTATCTGTTGCCTGATAAAACAAAACAAGACAAACCCCGCCAGAAGGAAATAAATGGCACATATTCAGGTTGCATAGTAGGCAGTTTTCTGTCAACTTGACACAAGCTAGGGTCTTCTGAGAAGAGGGAAGCCTGACTTAACACATGCCACCATCAGATTGGCCTGTAGGTGAGTCGGTGGGGTAATGGTTTTTGTGGAAGGGCCCAAACTACTGTGGGTGATAACATCCCTGGGTAGTGGTCCCGAAGTTTATATGAAAGCAAACTGAGAAAGCTGTGGGGAGCAAACCAGTAAGCAGCACTCCTCCATGGCCTGGGCATCAGCTCCTGCCTCCAGGTTCCTGCCTCAAACTCCTGTCCTGGCTTCCCTTAGAGATAAGATGTAAGAAGAAATAAACCCCTTCTTCCCCAAGTTGGTTTTGGTTAGTGTTTTAACACAGAAAGCAGACTAAGGCTTCAGGGTAAGAGCAGAGCAGCAAGTACCCAGGGATAAACAATCAGCTGATTTGAGAACACGTTACATGCTCACACGTACCACTCAGAACACTTGTGTTTTGGTTGTTTGTTTGTTTGCTTTTCATCTAGCTAAGATGGGAGTTGGTTCATTTACTGGTGTATAAACAGTTTCTTTCAGATGCGTTCAGTTAGGTGTACCACTTTGTTTACACATTCATGTTA
Source organism: Cricetulus griseus (assembly GCF_003668045.3). Lineage (NCBI taxonomy): Eukaryota > Metazoa > Chordata > Mammalia > Rodentia > Cricetidae > Cricetulus > Cricetulus griseus. The sequence goes on from NC_048599.1 coordinate 72,112,144, forward strand.
AAGCTGCTCTGAAGACAGATAGCAGCAGCAGCCGTCCCCATTGTCAATATTACCAGAATCAGTTCATAAGGGAGAAATGGATCCTTTCCCAAGACTTACCTGATCACTGTGTTGACTGACAGCGCAGATCCAAAGATGTATGTCTGACCATGTTTAAGTATTGTTTGCATTGACTGCTGTCTTTTTCATTCCCATTTTGGGCTATCTAAATTGAGCTAATTTTGAGCCCAACATGTAAAATGAGTGGCTGGGAATGAAGCTCATTGTTAGAATTCTTGCCTCCTATACATAAAGACCAGGGTTCTATCCTCAGCACCATACAATAAAATGAAACAAAAACCCGAAGGAAACCCCGACTCTAAGCTGCCTACAGGTGAATGCCAGGTAAAATGCAAAAGCACAAAAGTAGGGAGTTGAAGACTGAGCCCTCTACTTTTCCTTTGTAGATCTTTGAGCATCTAGTTTTCCACTAAGTCTACAATGGCCACTTGATAAATATGTACGTAATTGCCTGCCCAGTAATATTTGGTTGGATGGTTCTGCTCCTCTGACCATTTAAACTAACAGTCAAGGGGTTGTTCAGAGATGGCAATTAAGGACACTCACTCCTCTTTCAGGGCACTTGGGTTCCATTCCAGCACCCACATGGTGGTTCACAACTATCTTTAGCTTAGATTCCTGTGATTCTGACACTCTTAGGTCACCTTGGGCATTATAGGCTCACAGTGTTCATATGTGCACATGTAAGTAAAACAAAGGATGCCATGAATGTCATCCTTTAGGGATGATATCAAGTCCAGTACTGAGATTTTGGGAAGACCCTTGGGAAATCCAAGGTGTCATCTTTCATCACCTGCTCTGTTCTTTATTATAATCTGATTCACAGTTTCTACTTTTGCCAAAGGTAGGACTTCACAGCTTATGAATCATTAGATTACCATATCAGAATTATGTTATAATAAATGTAGCAGTTACATCAGCACAAAGATATTAATTACCTATAAAGAGACATTTTTACTGAAAAAGAGGTCACTGGGAATGAGGCCATTGGTTCAGAGAGGCAACTGTTCAGCCTCATAGGGATAAGGACTCATAGTAAAGGAAAAGCAACTCGACAGCCAGGTTGCTTGTCATTTTATTTTTCTTCTTGTTTTTCTGGGTCACAGCCTCGCCATGTAGCCCAGGCTGGCCTTGAATTTGTAACCTCTTTTTGCCTCTGCCTCCTGGAGTTATTATAAGTGTGTGCCTTCACATCTGATAATCATGTTCTATTTGGTCACTAATCGAGAACTATTCGGGTCTTCAGAAGTCAAATTGCAAAGACCAAAGGACCTTGTAGGGCACAGCTGGGGTCTAATTGGTTGCACGATTTCAAAAGCTCATTGGCTAAAAGCTTTGACAACGACATTCCAAGATGAGTCTCCTTAGTCATGCACAACTCCCCAGTGTACAATAGCTTATTTGTGGTAGACAAATATCTGAGAATATCCTGACTAATTCTTATTTGCAAACAGAAACTTTCAAGAGGCAAGTGCCTTTCCCTAAGAGCCAGATACATGTACTTATATAACATGTTGTATTCAAACTGTACTTAGGCCTGTGATGCAGAAATATCCAACCAAGTATTATGGGGCAGGAAGGGCATTTCTGGTCTCTCACAGCTTTGGACATGGTAGCTCTGAGGTAGTGCTTCATTCTCTCCTCCCATAGAATCAGTGCTGGCCATCTCAGTGGAACAAGCCAGTTTGGGAGGCACAAGGCCTTGGTCTTTGTTTTCCCTGCTGAAAAGCTGTATCACCTTGGGAAAACAGCTTGACTAGTTCTTGATTTTGGCTACTTAAGCAGGGACAAGAATCCATGCCTACTGTGTCTTAGCAGGTTGTGATCAGGTCATCCACAATATGATAACCTTGGTAAGCTGTAAAGACACACATCGGGTGGGCATTCACTGCTATGAAGCCTTGCTGGTACTTTTCATGGTCACCTGCTCTCAAACAGCCAAGAAACAGAAGACATTCCCATTAAGGAGAAAGGAGAAACCACAGTTGGGCTTTTAGCCCCTCAGAGCAGCATTGCTTCTTCATTTGGATGATGCCTTTATTTCACTAGGCTGTGATGCAGTAGGTAGCATTCCCTACATCCCAGTGGATCTTGGTGGGAAGGTCTCTTGCCTGTGGCTTTACCTTTCAGCAGTGGAAAAGCTGAAGATCTACCCCCTGTCTCATCACCCTGGGAACCAAGCTAAAGGTTGTGACTATGTGGGCCATCCAGCTTTCTTAGCTGACAAAGGAGCCACAATACAACTATGCAATGGCTCCTGACATACCTGTTTGGATATGACATATGTCACTGTCACTCACTTAAATGGACCAAACAAAAGTCACATAGTCATGTAGGATGTCAGCTGAGTAGGAATTGTAGTGTTTATATGGAAAGGGCCACCAAATACTCAGAGTAAGAAGATAGTTGCCCCTACAAAAGAAGTTTGTTCAACATAGTGCTGCCATCACCAGAACACAAATGTGAAAAGTAGATTCTTAAAGCTTTACTGGGCAGATCAATATTCTGCTTGCTTTAGTCATTGTTCTGGGGTTGTTGCAGAGACTGGAAGATGCTGTTTCCCATGTTGTGTCTTTCTCACTCAGGAGAAGGAAAAAAAAAAAGACTCAGGGCTTTGAGGTTAAGCTCAACAATAAATGGCTAAAAGTCCTAGTGGGGAGGACTTCCTCAGAGCACCAAGATGATTTTTAGGGATAATAAATATTTACATAAGCAAGTGGACAGAAAGAAAGGCTGGGAAAGCAAATTGGAAAGAGGACTTGTTTTGAAGGTTCTAGTATTACTCTAATTTGCACGAGGATTTGTTGCAGAAGGGAAGTAGCCTTGCTGCCAGGGTTTGGGTGACAGTCTAGCTGACGTGGAATTATCAGAACCTTCACTGATATTGTTCTAGGAGTCATACCAAAACAACCAGTTAGTTTAAGCAATAGTTTAGGGTGTGGTTTTGATCCAATCAAGTGACATTCTGTTTTGAATGGTTCTGTTTCATTTGGAGGGAGCAAGTGTTCCTGCAATGATAGGAATAAAGATAAAAAGGTACAGAAGTGAATGGGGTGGGGTGAGGTAAAGATGAGGGAGACTTTTGCAGTTTATCAAGCTGTGTGTACCCATTATTGGTACCTCACTAAATCAGCCAAGCTTTACTTCCTCCCTGAGAACTTTCTGTGCTCAGAAAGTAAAAAAAAAAAAAAGAAAAAAAAGAAAGAAACTGGATCTGGAGAAATGGCTCAGAGGTTAAGAGCACTAACTTCTCTTCCAGAGGCCCTGGATTCAATTCCCAGTACCCACATGGCAGCTCACAACTGTCTGTAACTCCAGGATCCAATATTATCAGTCATACATATAGACAAAACACCAATAGAATAATAAAAGTTAAAAAATGAGCAAACTGATATCCTGTTTACTCTTTTATTATTAAATATAATATTTTATTCTTTGATTATTATATATAAATAATGCATTTTAATATTTCCTTCTTCCTACTCCCCCAAATTCTCCTAGATCCATCCCCACCCTCATCATAACTTCATGCCTTCTTGCTTCTATAGCCCACTAAGTCTAATTTGTATTATCCATAAACTCATGGATGTGGTGCCATTTGCTAGAGCATGGTGAACCTATCAGGGGCCACACCCTTAAAGAAAATGGACTCTCTGCCATGTGATCCAGGCAGGAAGTGACATAGCAGGTAGAATCAGAATATAAGCAGGGACAAGCAGGAATTCTTTCTCTTCTCTGCGGAGACGCTGGGCAGATGTAATATAGACCCCAATGGAGTAAGAGGCCTGGACCTTTTCTCCAGTAAGATAAGAACACGTGGAAATACTTAGATTATTAGAATATAGGTTAATATATAAGACAAAGCTAGCCAAATAGAAGCCATAGCCAAAGGCCAACAGCTTTATAATTAAAAAAAGAAAGAAAGAAAAGAAAATGAACTCAACTTCCTCCAGCAGCCATCAACTACAAATACTCTGCAGCTAGGGATGGGAGCCCCTGAGACCCTCCTCCTCTGCATTGGAATGTTGAATGGCTTGGTCTCACACAGGTCTTGTGCAGCCACAGGTTCCCCTTTTGACTGAACAAGACAGATAAATTGGCAGACAAAGTAATTTAGGGAGTATGACATTTAGGAAAAGGGAACAGGCTGTGTTTACCTGACTGAGTGGTTAGAAAATTCTGGCTAAGGGTCTGGATCATTATGGAAAGTTCTCTATGCTGAAATTTGAACCATTGTTTTAGGTTTTGCTCTGAGGATACTTGGAATCCTGGGTCATGGTGGAATATGTTTAGAACAAGGGGAGACCCAGAGGCCAGTGTTATAGTAGATTTATCAGTTTGTTCAGGTCTGCATGGGAAAACTATGTCAACCTTAGGATGAGATCTATTTCTTTCAGCTCCAGGCCACAGAGCCTGACAGCATGTTATACCAGCTCCTGTGCACTCTATCTGAAAGTTTCAATAACTCAAATACTTTTCTCAGTGACAAAAGTGGTGGCTCTCCTGATATAAACACTTGACTTAGACTGGTCCTTTGGCTACTCCAGAAGAAGACAATGGAGTTGGCCCTTGCTCTACAGAAGGAAATCAAGTTCCTATCCATAGCTTCACAGCACCAGGAGAAAGGCCTGGTGCAGAGCCAATGAGAGAGAGGCTGAATTTTGAGAAACAAATGCAAGTCACCAGTATTTTTCGTTTCTTTTATCATCTTTGAGCTACCTTGTAAGGAGAGCAACACTGGCATGTTGGGAGAGGCCATCTGTGGTTGTTTGAATAAGAAGGCCTCCATAGACTTAGCCACCAGGGGGTGGAACTGTTTGAAAGAATTAGAAGGATTAGGAGATGTGGCCTTATTGGAGTAGGTGTGGCCTTTTTGGAGGAAGTATGTCATTAGGGTGGGCTTTGAGGTTCCATTTACTCACGGGTCTGCACCCTAGCTGGCATGGCTTCAAGGTTTGGCTCCACAGAGCCCTGCTTTTGTCTCTAGAGTACTGGGATTTCAAGTAGTGACAAACTGAGCTTCCAGAATCTGTAAACTGATGCTCTCCTCTCAGAGCTGTTTATGGACAGGAAGCTGACACTCCCACAGTTTTGTTTCCATGTAGATCCATCTGTCTGGGCTGTAGCTGGATTCTACACCTAATGATCTTGTGTTCTCACACTCTTCTTTGGGCAACTGTTCCTGAAGCACTGACTCAACATGGATGCCTGCTGCTCTTTTCTCAAGAAACCATTTGGATGATCTGTGGTGTGCACTATAAGGCTGTTTCCCTCAACATCTTCTTCCTGAAGAAAAGGGGTGGGGGTGTCATTACCAGCTGTATTTTGATATTGAAGAGAAGAAAGAGAAAAATAAATTGCGAGCTTTGAGACCCTAAGCTGAGGTCCCTTGTTCTCAGCCTCACACACTTAGGACCGCAGCCCACCAGCCTCTTTTGGAAAAGAAGGACAATCCAATTGTAAATATGATCTGTGCTCCTGAGAACATTTGAATGGTAATACTCAAGCAATTACTTTCCTTTCAAGATCATTAAACACAAATCAGACTTGTATTTTAATAGGGCTGCCAGTGTGGCTAATGGCAGGGAGGGCAGCATAAAGGGTACATTTTTCCTCTAATGGGTGAATGTTTACATTATTACCCTTTCTGAGGAGCAGAGTTGGGCGAAACTGCTCCAAGCTTCAGGACCATTTCTTTGCTTTCTTTCATTCCATAATTCAAGACCCTTCTTTTGCCCAAAAGCATCTTCAGAGAACATATGAGGGGTAGCCATTGTATAGAGGGACAGAAAAGCTCCTCCCTGGCCCTTACCCCCTGGGGCACCCATACACCAATTCTTTGGGTGACCCAGCAGAGTCTGCACAAAGGGGGTGGTTTCCTGGGGACTGGGGAGAGCAGGGGCTTCCTATGAGAGGCTTCTCTGCAACTGGGATCTTGGAGTGACACCATTTCCTTTCTATTGTAGGGACCAGAAGTACTAGTGACATTTATGGAAGCACCTCTGGGGACCAGGAAGACAACATCTACCAAGGTAGAAGTTGGACACTGGAGTCTGCAAAGGCTCTTTCAGAAGGTACATTTGTCAGAGCTGCTGGCACCAGGAGTAAGGATGCTACACTGTTACCCAGCTCTGTTCCTCCTGGCTGTCCTATGATCCCTCTCCTGGATCCTGATGAAAGTGGCATGGCTGCTATGGAGTGAGACTTTAGGCTCACCCAGGAGTCAGTAAGTCCCCAAACAATCCTCTTGTCTGGCAGTGGGAGCTGACAATCTTTTGCCTGATGCCTTTCATGGTGCACTGGGAAATCAAACTGAAGATAGAAACTTTGACTTCTGGGTACAGCAGAAGATGCTCTTTGAACATGTGGTTTGGTGTCCAGCTGTATGCCTTGAGCATAGGACAGGGATACATGCGAATTCTGTTTCCAGAGAGCAAAACGGAGAGAATGTTGGGCTTTATATCAGAGTCTAATTGTCTTATCTGTCTTTTTCACCTCCAAAACCTTGTTTAAACTCCCCAGGCTCCAATTTCTTCTCCTCTAAATGGAAGTGGGGCAACATCAGTAATACTCAGTCCAGCTGGTTGTTTTACATCTTACAAAGGCCATGAGGTCCTCTGCATAGGTGACTTCCTGGTCCTTAGTGCTCAATTTTCTACAGCAGGCATCAGCTACCTTTGCTTGCTATAGACATTTCAGATCTCAAATGTACAGCTAACTATGTGATGGAGTTGGTTGGTATTCACAGTTATCCTTACTATCAGCTTTGGATGGAAGAAGGCAGACAAAGACAGTTTCAGAAAGGAGCCGCTGAGCCCTGCAGACAACTCTGCCTCACTCACAGCCCTGTGAAGAGCCTACCACTTTCTCCACTTTCATCAAGAAGATGTAAGAGTACGACAAGGCCCAGGCCCGGCTCTTGGAATATTTCATGTTTGTTTCCTGTTTACAATTCTCATTGGGGTAATTTCAAGGAAATTTTGTACTCATGCCTTCCATATACTATTCTGCTGATAGGATTCAGATTACACCCTACGTTTAGGAGACAAAATGGTGGCCAGAATAAGTTCTGGGATGCTCAGAATGGCAACAGAGTTGGTTTGTAGAGGGAATGCTGGGATAGTTCTGGGTCCTAGAGTGGTTCACATCTCTGGGCCATTAGCTGATAGCAGACATAGCCAAGCCTAGGAATTCATCAGTTTGTGTCCTAACTTATTCTCTGGCCTGTTATTTTTATCTTTCTGTAGTCACTCATTTAGAAGAGGAAAAAAAATCAAACTCTGGATCCCTTTAATGATCAGCTACTGGCTGCCTGAAGAAGAGTGAGAACTCCAATGAATGGCCTCTTACTCCTGAATGGATTCTTATTCCTGTCCTAAGAGGTCTACCACGTGTCCCCAGAGAGCAGAAATACCCAACAGCATCATCTCAGGGAAATACATTTAGGGCTTTTGCCTTGACCTCTCTTGCCTGTTAAGTTTAAAATTAAATGATTCTCCCACACATAGTGGTTGCCACTAAGCCCCTGTGGAGATGGAGTGAGCTCTCAGCAAGAACTTTCAACACATTCTCATTTAATCTCATAGAACAGGTGACTGGTGCTTACCAATGAGTCGGTTTGTGAGAGAGCTCTGGCTGGACCTCTGTTTCTCATAGGCTGAGGAAGTAGGCCTGACATAGGCGAGCCAAAGCTGGCTGACTTCCATCAGGGAGCTGGTAGACAGTTCTTTAGGAATTTGATAACATGCTTTCTTGAATAAAATAATGTTTTTAATTATAGAAAATTCAAATTCCACAAATAAGAGGTAGAGATGCATGCCTTAAATCCCAGCATTTGGAAGTCAGAGGCAGGAGGATGTCTGTGAGTTCAAGGCCCATCTGGTCTATATTGCCCATTTCATGTTAGCTAGGGCTATATCCTGAGACTCTGTCACTAACAAACAAAAGAAAAAAGAAAAGAAAGGAGAATATATATTTCATTAACCTACCACCTAAAGACAACTAATGCTAGCATTTGGAAGATTCTCTTCATTTTTAAAAACATATCATGATAGAATAATATGTAAAAATTTACTCTTGCTTATTTTCATATATATTATTGTATAAACATGTTATTGAAAGATTTTTTAAAAGATTTTATTTATTTATTTATTTATTATGTATACAACATTCTGCTTCCATGTATATCTGCACACCAGAAGAAGGTACCAGATCTCATCACAGATGGTTGTGAGCCACCATGTGGTTGCTGGGAATTGAACTCAGGACCTCTGGAAGAGTAGTCAGTGCTCTTAACCTCTGAGCCATCTCTCCAGCCCCCTTTATTGAAAGATATTTTAAAAATATTTTTTAGATTTATCTTTTTATCTTTGTGTGTATGAATGTTTTGCCTGCAAGGATACATGTGTGCCACATGCATGCCTGGTGTTCAAGCGATTAGAAGGCCATGTCAGATGCCCTGGAAGTAGCATCATAAACAGTTATGAGTCACCCCAGTGCTGGGAATCAGATGTGAATCCTGTGTAAGAAAAATAAGCACTCTTACCTACTCATGCACTCTACAGCTCCACTGGAAGCTTTCTCTCCACGCTTTCTCTGTCTTTATGTCTCTGTCCCTGTCCCTGTCTCTCTGTCTTTGTCTCTGTCTCTCTGTCTTATTGTCTCTGTCCTCTGTCTCTGTCTCTCTCCGTGTCTGTCTCTGACCCTCTCTGTCTCTCTTTCTCTGTCTCCTGGACTCCAAGCTGGCTTCAATTTCTGATTCTCCAGCACTCTCCGGCACGTACCTCCCAAGTACTGCTGTGATTACAGGTGCTCACTGTCAACACTGGCTTATGTCATTGATGCTGGAGATCAAGCAAAAGGCACTGTGCATACTAGGCAAGCATTAGACATTCTGTTTTTTTTCTTGAAATCAGGGTCTCATCATGGCCCAGGATGGCCTTGAACACTAGACCCCCCTGCTCCTATTTCCTGAATGTTAGGATCACAGGCTTGTGACACAGCATGTCTTCATGTAAACTTCAGTGAATGTAATGTTTGTAACTTTGTAAAATTTGTTTAGCCATTTCCAGCTGTTTCTGACTTTTTGTTGATAAAATATTATGGAAGAACACCTATGGATGTTCAGCTTTTTGTTCTTTGACAATTTTTCCTTGGCTGGAATCCCAGTGTTGGGCTTACTGCTTCAGAGGGGACAAACATTCCACAGGTCTTTTAACCTGTATTGCAAAGTAGAAACTGTTGATAATGAAATGGACTGGATAGAGGCCAAGGCTCTGATACCACCGTCTCATCCTATTTCTAGGGTCTTCCTTTTTTAGAGCATTTAGTGTGCCAGGCTTTGAACTCAGTGCTTGAGTGTGCTAGACCACTGGACTACAACCTAGCACCTCCTCTTTTCCTTCCTTCCTTCCTTCCTTCCTTCCTTCCTTCCTTCCTTCCTTCCTTTCTGCACCTATGAATCTAGGAACATTAAGACACTGAAGGATAGCACCTTGACAAACTAATTTTTTGTTCTTTTCTCTCTTCCTTTCCCTTCAATCCTCCCTCCTTCCCTCTCCTCATTGCTCTCCCCCTTTCTTTCGCAGGGTTTTCCATAACCCAGGTTAGCTATGAACTCCTCCAGATCCTCCTGCCTCTGGCTCCTAAGTGCTAGAATACACCTGTGGTATATGTCACCAAGCTCAGGTGAAACTGATTTTCCAGTCTGTGAGGTGGTATATAAAATATTCTCACACACCTAAAAGGATTTATTTAGGCAGTATATATAAATAATATTTGATTCCTAAATTAAGTACATTTAAATGTAAGGAATTATTTATTGTCTGATGTGATTAAAACTCAGTGGTCATGTCCATCCAAGTACAGGCTGTTTGCTTCCTAGCCTTTCACTCTTTATTTTCTGCTGGCTGCATGATTGGAGGGGGTTCTCCCCTTTTCTCATAGGAAAATGCCAGAATATTTTTTTTATATCTTCTCAGCAACATACCTCTTTCCTACTACTTCCAGAAAGATTCCAGTATTTATATTTATTGATTCTAATTAGCCCAATTTGAGTCATGTGACTGGCTGCAGGATATTATGGTGTGTTTTCCTCTAGAGCCAGCCACAAGTCATCTCAGTTTAACCCAGGGTGAGAAAGTCACCAAAGAGAATGAGGCGAGTATTACCTGTAGAGGGGGGCTTGAATCACAGCCAAACCAAAATAGTGTATCCATTAAAAAGCACTTTCTTTTAGGATATTCTCAGGGGCCCTTTCTAGAGGGTGTGACTCTTAAATACGGTGCTACTGCTGTTAAAAAAAGGAAGGGGCTGAGGGGCTGAGGAGATAGCTGGGTCACCACAGTGCCCCATTTACAAGGACAAAGATTGTAGTTTCATCTCCAGAATCCACTTTCTTTAAAAAAAAAAAAAGCATGGTGGTGCACACTTGAAATCCCAGTACTAGGGAGGCAGAAATAGAGGGATCTCTAAAACTCAATAGCCAGCCAATCTAGGTTGCTTGGTGAGTTCTAGGCCAGTAAGAGAATTTGTCTTAAAACAAACAAAGAAACAAAAGGTATTTGTTGGGGGCCTCACCTGAGGAATAATACCCCTGAGATGGTTCTTTGGCCTTCACACTCAGATGCTCAAACATGAGTACCCATGCATAGGCACACATGTACACACACACACACCCAGGATGCCAGCAGCTTTGGAATTGTTAAATAGAGGATAAATATTAGCTAAATGAAGAAGTAAGTTTGATTTTCTAGAAATGACTTCAGTGGTGGCCTGTTTAACTTGATGCTAACACACACACACACACACACACACACACACACACACACACACACACACGAGCTGAGATCAATCTATGATGGTTCACTTCCATACTTCTTGCAGGAAAAACTTGAATTTGAGACTAGCCTGGGCTACATAGTGAGGCCCTGATACAAAAGAAGAAAATGGAAATAAAAAGGGGAGAAGGAAGGCAGGAAGGAGCTGAGGCCTCCTGGCCCCGTATAGGAATCATATAACAGTCAGCATCAAGTTAAACAGGCCACCACTGAAGTCATTTCTAGAAAATCAAACCTACTTCTTCATTTAGCTAATATTTATCCTCTATTTAACAATTCCAAAGCTGCTGGCATCCTGGGTGCTGGGGACATTATTCCCATGCAACCTGCCTTCTGGTTTAACCTTTTGAGGGATATGATGGATTGCCTGAAATGTCTAGATGCACCCTGGCTGTCCTCAGGCCATGCATATGTTTATTTACAGTTGGGATGGCTCATTGCTGTTCTGGCTGGCTGGGCTGTAATTTGCTGAGGCACTTAAGCTTCACTATTGGAGGAAAAAAAAAAAAACAACAAAACCAACCACAAAACAGCTTTTCTGCTAGCCCTAATTTGTCTGTAATGTTTGTACTGAAGATTGTCTGGTTGGCCTATTCAACTGAAATGCAGCAGAAATGTAAAATAGAGCACATGAAAGAAAATAGGTATAAATCGATAATAAATCCCATCAAACGAAGAGAGCTTCTCTGGCAGCCTTGCAAAGTATTTGCATAACCTAATTTCCCACACCGGGATCTTTGCTGGTGTTTAAATCTCTCCAACACAGAGAGTAGTTATTTGTGCTCCTACTTGAATAATAGTTATTTTAAAGTCACCTGAATATCCTAATAAATTTCTGTGTTCCGTTTATCCTACAGCATGAGACTATGGAACACTGACCAAAGTCACTGTGCTGAATTGGTGACTGAATGCTTGTCCTTTCAATGGATGTCAGTTACCCTGAGTGCCTGGTTCTGTCCTGAGTGTTCTTGGGCCAAGGGAAGAAACCATCGAGAACAAATCATGCAGATTACAAGCCTTCAAATTTTAGCAAGGCCAGCAGATACAGTCAGAAGAACCGAGAAGAGTGTGATAGTCTTCACTGCCACATACTGGTAGTATGGTCTTGGGAAACGTTGATTAGTCTTACAGGCTTCATTGGGTTGTTTCCTAACCTGAGAGGTAGAGCAAGGAAAGGCAATGTGAGCTTGGGAGTTTATGTGATAAGCTCTCTGAGGCTTGCATTCATGGCTCCATTCCTGCTTCTTAGCTGTGTGATATGCATGATCTCAGTGTTTGCAGCCATCAAGTGGGCTTATGTGAAGTCTAGCTTTAAAAACCCTTGAGATGTTGTGTTTTCAGTGCTAGCTTTATGCCTGGCCTGGAAGTAGACTTCATTAACTATGAGCTGCCTCTTCTGTCGTTACTGTTGTTGTCATTATTGTCACTCGACTGACTCCTTTCTGATCATAGTAAGCTCTGAACTCACTCATTTGACTGGCTATGTACTTAGTGACATCAAGCCCATTCTGTGCTAGGGCAGAGTTGGGAATGGACAGCTAGTTCCTACCACTAAGGAGCTGGAATCCTAATGGAGAGAGACAGGTGTTACATTATTAAGCAAATCATCCACATAAATAATACAGGTTCAATTAGTGATGCCTACTATTAAAGAAATAAAGTAGAAAGATTTAACACACAAGGAGGGGCGTCTTTGCATGGGGCACACTTTGCCTAAGAGGTGAATGCTAGATGACACCATTGTGCCAGAGACCAGAAGACAGGTTTTCGAGGCAAAGCAGGCAGCCAGCTCATGGATCTCAGTACAGAAGTGATCTCATCATGAAGGGACAAAAGGGAAGCTGGCTTGTGTGACTAGAGAGTGGCTAACAAATAGAGAAATGCATAAGAACTGGGGGGAGGCCTAAGAACTGCAGGATGCAGCTCAGCGCTGGGGCACTTGCCTAGCATATAGTTGCTGACTTCCGACTTCTGATTTTCCTGCCTCTGCCTCCAGAGTGCTGGGATTTCTGATGAGGCCATGCCCAGTTTGTGTGGGTTAAACCCAGGGTTTCCTGCATGCCAGGCAAACACTCTGCCAACTGAGGTACATGACCAGCTTCTTTTCAATATCATTTGCTCTTCAGAGCAGAAATGGGTGACAGGAAGTCCGTTAATTTCAAAAATGGGCAATGTCACAGTTTTTTATCAACTTGTCACAAACCTAAATATACCCAAGAAGAAGGAATCTCAGCTGAGGAATTGTGTCTATCAGATTGGCTTATTGACCTGTCTGTGGGACAGTTTCCTGGTTGATGTGGGAAGACCCAGCCCACTGTAAGCAGTACCATGCCTTGGCAGGTGAACCTGGGCTGTGGAAGAAAGGTAGCCAAGCAAGCTGCAGGGAGCAAGCCAGTAAGCAGCTTCAGTTCCTGTCTCCAGGTTTCTTTCTCAAGTTCTTGCCTTGGCTTCTGTCAATTGTGAGCTGTACCTGTAAGCCAAATAAACCTCTTCCTCCCCCCATTGCTTTTGATCATGGTGTTTGTCATAGCAACAGAGGATCAAACTAGGATTGATGAAATGACATGTGGCTGTCATCCCAACACACAGGAGGCTGAGGCAGGAGGATGGTGATTTTAAGCCTTGGTCACATAGTGAGACCCTGCTTGGAAACACCAAAGATCTGGGGATATAACTCAGTGGTAGAGTACTTGCAAGCACAAGACCATGAAAAAGAAAAATTTTTAAAAAAGATTAAAGCCGGTGTTAGAAACAAATCTTTAAATTTTTAAAAAAAATTGATAAAATTGCCTGAAGATTTATTGCAAGTTGAAAATGATTAGGATAGTATTGAATCTGTAGCTTGCCTTTGATAAGCTGACCATTTTCCCAACTTTAATTCTTCAGATCCATGAGCATGGGAGGTTTTTCATCTTCAGGTGTCTTCCTCAATTTCTTTCTTCAGTGTTTCAAAGTCTTCACCATAAAGATATTTCATTTCTTTGGTGAGATTTATTCCCAGGACCAGTTAGGTTCACTGTAAAATACTTCTATAAGTGAGGGCACAGTGATACCACTGATCAAGACTACTTCATGGATAGAAAGAAAGGTTTATTGGGAAATCAAACTGCCTGGCTGCCTCAGTGGGTAGAAGACAGCTAATCGAATAAAGAGCTTTTTCAGTTTTATGGGGACAGGTACTAGTTGGAAAAGAGGTGCTCAAGCCCAAACAGCCTGGGAGTTACAGCAGTGTGATGAAGGCCAGAACAGCTTAGGGGCTGGTGTGAAGGCTTTGATGTATATTATAGGCTTGGTTAATCAGGAACTAGATGGCCATTGCCTAAGATAGTTGACTGTTGGGGGCAGATAAAGGAAGTAATAGTGTTCCTGAAGGACAGAAACCTGCCTCAGGAGATTTCTGTGGAATGCTGAATTTAGGTTTGGTTTACCTGACAGCTATCATGAATGTATACTGAGCCAATCCCAGACTGTCATGTAGGACATTATAAGTAGTGCTGCCATTTGGGGGGGGGCTGTTTTGAACCTAACACCTTCCATAACATCAAAAAAGAACTAAGGCTAATACTGCTCAAACTGTTCCATAAAAATAGAAGAAGAATGTTTATTAGTAAGTAGGCATAGTGGGGGAGGAGGAGCTTTCAAGGGAGAGAGATAGAATGTAATAGTATAAAGGCTTAAAGGGGAATAATGGAACAGGGAGGGTTAAATTTGGGGGGGTATGGGAGGTCAGGGTAGAGGAGGGGATACATAGGGATAAATAACATTAAAGACCTTTAGAAAGATCATAGGAAACCTACCTACTACTGTAGAAGCTTACACACACACACACACACACACACAAATTGTGAAAATGTAGTTACTCTTGTCTGTAATGGAATAACAGTGTCCCTGCTAAATATCATAGACAACAAATAAAACTTTCAGTGCCAGGAATGGGTTACTTCTTTTGCAGCTGTTGGACTGTGAGGTTCTATAGATCTCTCAAACATTGCAAGTTATTATCCTATTGGTTACTTCCTAGAGCTTGAAAGTATGACCCTATTCCTGAAGACACCACAGATTTGTGTCAAGCTGGTACTGACCTGTAAACTTCATCTCTATTGCCTAGCTTTTATAGTGCTGGAAGGTGCTATACCCACTACTGGAGGAGAAAAGTATTCATTCATTTTATCCAGCTGTGAACCCATTGAGTAACAATAACAACTGGTTTGGCAGGATGTGCCTACTGGTACAATAGTGGCATCAGCATCATGGAAATAACCAATTACTTTCTGGTTAGATTCAAGTGCTACGCTACAAGATAAAATATGTAAGTGGCACCATTACTGGGCTAAGAGCCTATGACTAAATAGGTCATAGACCCTAGGGTAGAATCTACTATTATTTTGCTAAATGAACATAGTATTGGACTAACTCCTAATGATTTATTTTATATCCATAGATTGATGTATCTCTCAAACCTCATCAGAGAAGCATCACTTTGTAGGATATGGTGATTGACCCAGAGACCCTCAGCTGATCAAGGTACAGAGAATAAGGACCTGTGGAATTCTCAGCCCTAAATAGGACATTTATATCACATTCTCTCCATCCAAGGCTCAGGGATCGTTGGAAAAGAGAAAATGAAGAGTGTAAGAACTAGAAGTGGTGGGTGTCTACAAGGAAACAGTATCTTTCAGACATCAAATCAGCTGTATATATGAACTCACAGTGTGTGTAACAGCATGTACCAGCCTCATAAAAGCTTAAAACAGGTAAAAATCCCAATATGGAGAAGGGAGGTGGATACAAAATCCGACCCCTAGCCAAGGAGCTATTGGCAATTGATACTTCTGGGAGACAGAGAATCAGTTTTCTCTAGTCCCTAGTAAGTTGACCATCCAGTGGAAGGCCACACATCCAAGAATATATGGACAGCATACATAGGGCTTGATGGGTGTAAAAAAAGATATTTCTAGGTTTATTTTATTTAGTTATGTAAATACTTGTGTTTGTATGCTCATGTTCATACAAGTGACAGTAGAGGCCCAAAGAGTCACTAACTCCACAGGAAGTGAAGTTATAGGTGGCTTATATGTGGGTGCTGAGAACTGAACTCCAGTGCTCTGAAAAAGCAGAAAAACACTCTTAACTGCTTACTTTATCACGTAAATTTGCAAGGACAGAAATCACATGATCATTTCTAGTGACCCAGAAATCCAATATCCCATGTTGAAAGTCATGGAAAGGCCAGTGGTTGATGGATCACAACTCAACATAATAAAAGATATATATGACAAATCAGTCATTAAATGAAAAAAGCTCAAAGCATTCCCAAGAACAGGAGTAGGACAAGGGTATCCACTCTACTCCTATTTAATAGTGCTTGATGTCTTAGAAAAAGCAATAAGACACGAGAAGAGAATTAAAGGTCTTCAAATAGGAAGAGAAGAAGTCAAAGTATCCCTGTTTGTAGATGACAGGAGTCTACCCTTAAGAGATCCTAAAGATGCCACCAAAAACTTCTTAGAGTGATGAACATAAATTGCAAGGCAGCAGGCTACAAAATTAACACACAGAAATCAGCAATCATCATATCTACCATTAACAAGCTACTGAAAAGGAAACAGAAAGCAATCCCCTCATAGTACCCACCAGCCTCCTCCTTTATGGCATATGGACTGTCTTTCCCCCTTCATTGTTAGGTGTTCTTTTATTGGAATAATGTCTCTTCTCATGATCCCCACTCCTTTTCTTTTTCTTTTCTTATTTTGGCTCTTTATTTCACTTGGCCATAAGAAGGCATCTTCTAGCCTGCCACAGAAGTCCTATTGTATCGTTGGGTAGGGCAGATTAGAAATTATTTTTTCAATGCTGTGGATCAAACCCAGGCTTTTGCCCATGCTAGGCAAGTGTTCTAATGATGAACCAAACCCCTATTCCTGTCTTGTTTTGTTCTTTGAGACAGCTTCTCAGGTTGGCCTTGAAGTCATGATCCTGCTGCTTCAGCTTCCTGAGTTGCTGGGGGATACAGGCATGCACTGTGCTTGACTATTTAACCACATTCACGATACTTTCTTAGTGTTAAATGAATGACCTGGGAAAGAGCATCATAGTTGTGCTCTATTTCTATGTAATAGGAAACGTTCTCTCAGTGATTTTTATCTTGAGGGACTTATCCCTCAAAGCCATTAATATTCACCTCTGAACTCATTCACTGGCGGGGCCAAAGGAGACAATAACAAGTCATTGCCTTGTTATGACTTAGCCCAAGAAAAGCCAGATTCCCTCCTTTACCAGAACCATTAGACAGATACCCATGCCAAGTTATTATTTTTTCTGTAGGGCTTGGTTTCTTCACTAGTAAAATAAGATTACTAATAATGTACAGGTCAAGGCTATCTGTGATGATTTTATCAGATAATGCGTGCAGATTACTTAGCATGTTTCTTTAGCAAATGGCAAACATTTAAAAACATTAAATAATTGTTACTTATTCCTTTTAGTCCTATAAACCATACTCATTGAGCACTTACTATATATAAAAATGTTCTAGCCAATGAGAATAAAAAAGGAACCAGGCTTGGTAGTGCAAATCTGTAACCACAGCTACTGGGAGGCTGAGGCAGGAGGATTGCAAAGTATAAAGACTTCCTGGGTTACAAAGTGGGTCCAAGGCTAGCCTGGGAGATTTTAGTGAGATCTTGTCTCACAATAAAAGACAAAGGGCTGGCAAATGGGCTCAGCGGGTAAAGGAGCTTGTGCCCAAGACTGCTGGCCTGAGTTCAATGCCTGGATCCCAGGTAAAGGTAGCTGGAGAGATCTGACTTGGTAAAATTTCCTCTGGCCTCCACACATATGCTGTGGCACAGTGCCACCTATAGTAGGTAATTACCAATACGGAGTCAGGTAGAAATATAAGGGTATTTAATAGGGAAAAGCCTTACTTACAGAGCGAACCAGCCAGCCGGTGGTAGTCTGTACAGCAAGAAGCAAAAAGAAAAACCGAAACCAAAACACAGTCCCCCTACTCACTCTGACCACACCCTCACAAACCCTCAGGTACTCCTGTAGCCAGCCCCTAAGAAGGCGTGGCTACAGCTTCCCCTACAGCCACCCTCCTACTAGTAATAAACAAAACAAAGCTTAAAACAAACTAAAATAAAAAGGGACTGGGATGTAGCTCAGTGATAGGATATTTGCCCAGAATGTTCAAGGCCCTGATTTCAAACCCCAGTAACAAAAAGAAAAGAAGGGAGAGAGGAGGAAGGGAGGAAGAAATGAAGCAGGCTGGGAATACAAGAGAAGCAGTGCATGATGGGAAGATGTTATGAACACCAGCAACTCACCTAAAAACTAAAGATATGATTTATTATATCAGTGTGTGTGTGTGTGTGTGTGTGTGTGTGTGTGTGTGTGTGTGTGTGTGTATGGGTGCCCACACACACACCTGCACATGCGTGCACACAATCATGGTATAATGTACATGTACATGTACTTTTAGGAGTTGATTCTTTTCTATATCTTGTTTTTGAGGCAGAGTCTCTCTTGTTTCTACCATGAATCATACTCCAGGCCAACTGACCCATAGACTTCATCCAAATCTCCTGTTCTTGCCTCTCACCATGCAGTAGGACTGTATGCCATCACATCTGGCTTTTACTGTACGGGTTTTGTGGCCTGAACTCAGGTGGTCAGGCTTGCATGGCAAGCACGTGTACCTGGGGAGGCAGTCCACCAGTCCATGTGCCTCATGTTTTTTAAACCCTTTGCAATCCTATGGAAGTATTTTCTTTGCAAAGGGGTAAATGTACCTTTGTCTTTTAAAGTCCAGAGACCTAGAATTTACACCCTGTCCCTCCCAGCCCTTTTATGTGTGCTTCTTCAATGCTTGGCCCTGAGCATCATTATCTACCACCAAGTCAAGGGCTCGAATGATATACTAAGCTTCTTATATTAAAAGTCTATCTCAAAAAGCAAGATTTCTCCTCTCTTCACAAGGCTGGAATTTTTGCTTTTGATATATCATTTATGCATCTCATCTATTATTGATGCATTACAGCTTTGACATGAGGCAGTGACCTTTTAAAATCAAAACGACTCTGTCCTCACCCGATTCTTACCCATACCCTTTTCAGAGCACAAGAAATTCCTGTTTGCAGAATTTACTTTGAAGCTTCCTTTTCTTGCAGACAAACGGCAGGAAGGCCCCCACCCAACCTGAGTGCTCCTGTTTGGCGGAGAAGCTTCGAGTGCGTGTCTCATTTTAAATTCTGAAGTGCAAATGTCATGTAATGAAAGTATCAGCAATGACTTAAATGTGGTTAAATATGGAAACTCGGCATAAAGTCAGTGTTTATTTGCAGCCAGTGACAGTGATAAGGGCAGGAGCTCTCCCGATAAGTGGCTTTCAGCCATCGTTAATCGGCTGATAGATGGATAGGAGAGAGGCTGGTCACAGAGGACGCCGTCTCACCCTCTGAAATGGAACAGGCTTGTCCATCTCACAGAGGGCGAGAAGGGGAACACGTGTGCTGCTGATTCCATTATTCTGTTCGGAGGAGAAGGCAAAAATCAAGAGACCTTGACCCGAATCGTATGGCAACACAGAGATTCTCAGGATGTCAGAGCTAGATGGGGTTCTTGGTGATCATTTAGGCCAACCCCTGTGTTTTTAGCAGAGGAAATTTCCATGAGTAACTGTACACCAGCATTTATTAATCAGTGCACATGTATCCATTCCCTGCGTAAAACCCTTTGGCTGATTGCCCATTGCCCTTAAGGTGGGTCTTTATAGCCAGGCCCCTTTTGGTCTGCCTTCTGCTTGTCTTGCTTCTTTTATCTCTCTGTCTCTCCCTGTTTCAATGAGACTGGGGGAGAAATGGTCTCCAGGAAGGTTACACTGCTTGCTGGGGTAGTGTTTGCAAAGTTTTAGGTGTCTTTGGATGCTAGCTAGCAGCACAACATTTCCCCTGACACCCCCTCTCCCTCCCAACAATGGCAGGCTGCTCTCTCCTTCTTCTTCTCTTCTTACTCCTCCCATCACAGCCACACCACTAACACACTGGCCTACTCCCTCATCTGTTCCCTACTTGACAGCCCAGAGCACTATGGACCCACTATTTGTAGAGAGAGCTCTGCAGAGTTGCCTGCATACAGTAGGTACTCTACATGGCTGTTGACTGAAAAGATAGCTCATTGCATGCCAACCACAGTGGTAGAAATCAAGAATGTAAAACCTCGAAAGACACAGCCCTATTCTGCAAGTCAGTCTAGTCCATTCAAATCATTCATAACTTTTGTCCAGTTTACCAAATTTGAGGATGGCACATTTTCATTAGTATTGAAACAAATCTTAAAAGGATTTAGAATTTCCCATTATTTGCAGCAATGCTTAGGGATACCGTTAGAACACAGAAACAGGGAGTTTTTAAGTAGGCTCCAATTAAGCTGTCCTCGCCCAAGTGATAAGAAAAGCTCAAGTTCATTGTACAGAAGAACCACTTGCAGTGCAACCTGAAGATAAATATTTATTCTGTCTTATCCTGCCTAAGAGACAAGCATGAGAAATAGGAGTCTGCAGAATGTTAGGGTGTGGGAGGGACTTGGGAGAACCTAGCCAGTCCTCTTACTGCAAGCAAAATGGTACACCAGAGGCAGGCAACTGGCTCACACAGAACCACGAGGCAAATTAGTGGCCACCATGGGCCCTGGTGCCCCACCCCATGCTCCTTCTGTAACAAGATACCTTGATCCTAAGTCTTTTTTTTTTTTTTGGTTTTTTGAGACAGGGTTTTCTCTGTGTAGTTTTGGAGCCTATCCCAGCACTCGCTCTGGAGACCAGGCTGGCCTCGAACTCACAAAGATCCACCTGCCTCTGCCTCCCGAGTGCTGGGATTAAAGGCATGCGCCACCAACGCCTGGCAATCCTAAGTTTTAAGGATGTAAGGGGTGGGGCTGAGACTTCAGATGGAGGATGCATTTGACACAGATGTAATTTAAGGGTGCTGATAGGGCTCCTTAGCAACTGATGGTGATAACGTCATCAAAGTCAGAAGATCACAGCCACAAGGAAGTTCTCCCCATTCTAGACATCAGAATTGTATTCTCACTCCCTTGAGTTCATTGACTAGGAAGTCCTTTTATTGCCTTATTGTAGCCAATTCGGTCCTAGTTCAATTTTCATTTGCCAGTAATCTTCAGAGTCACAAGCTACCAATTATTTAACAAATAATCCATGAAGTCGGTGAGTTCATAGTGCCAGATTCCCTGGAAAGATGGACAAAGTTGCAGCTGATCCCCGTAGGACCATGTGGAGGTGCCTGCAGACACTAGCTATCAATTATTTTCACAAGTAATTAATGGCAGGTTGGAAAACCTTTATTGAGCACTTACTGTATGCCAGGGCTGCAAGAATGGGTACAGAAATGAATAAGATATACTGACCCACAAGGCCCAAATGGACATCACATGGTGAGCAACATCCCTCATCTCTCATCATGACCTTCCATCCCAGTACAAGGAGTTTCTGGACTCAGCTTAGGGGGAACATGTTTATTTTGTAAATATATTTATTATAATAATAATTCTCCTATAAAAATAAAAAATTCAAGGATAGAATTTTCACTTGTACATTCTGGCATGCCAATATTTGAAAAAAATCAGATTTGGAAGCATTTTGGGCTCTGTATTTTCACATTAAGGCTGCCCAGCATGTATATGTGGGTCTCTGTAAAACACATATGCATACATATGTGTATTTAGCTTTGCATGTTTTGGAGGTTTGTGGAAGGGTGCTCTTCTGTGACTCACTTCTTCAACAGGGTGTTTTAGTGATTTGTTCAGATTTATTCATGTTGTGGTTTATTCCATGCTGTTCCTACTTGAGTCTGCCATGCATGAGTGTATTAGTATCTATTCATTCTATTTCTGATGGGAATTTGGATTGTTCCAGCACAGCGAGCAGTGCTGCAGGGAACATTGTTGAGTACACACATTGCTGCACTGTGTAAGTTCCCCAATGTAAACACAGTCTGTGGAGTTACTGACTTTCCTGCGCTACATGTGTTCATCTTGATAGTGCCAATGTGTTTGCCAAATGATCTGCACCAATTAAATTGGTTATTTTGTGGAGCTGTGGATGGAACCCAGGACCTTACACACCCACCATTTATCACTGAGCTATGCTCCTATAAATGTCTCCAGAGCCAGCACTGGAGAATGTGAGTGACAAGGAATATTAAGGTCATTAGTAGAAATCAGGGCATGATGTAAAAGAAGCCCCCAGAACACAAGTGGCAACACCCACTTCTCATAGTTTCCACACAATTAAGGAAGGTACAGTTCTTCTTGTTCACTGTTGTTCCCTCTTCTTCTTTACCCCAAATTCACTTGACAAACCTCATTTCTTACCCATTGTGATATCCTACATTTCAGGTAGTATGTCCATTTGCTTTTCTCTGCTACTGTTCTACGGACACATTCATATTGTTGTAAAAGTTTCCTCTCAACTGCATGAGTTCAGCATGATAGAACAAGTCAGACCTTGTCACTCATGGGAGGTAGCAAGGATAAACAAGCTTAGGATTCCTGAGAAGCTACACTCCCAACACACAAGGAAAATGCCTCATGTCACCCCACAGTTGAGGAACCTCAGACGCACTCTGTTCTGTGTTTATGTGCCCTGGGTACTGCTTGTCTCACTGATCACAAACATTGTCCAACTTTTTCTTCTAGGATGACCTCCCTTAGATTATTCTGTATCTTTTCTCATTATCACAGGGGGCTGTGTTCTCTGTAGACTCTCCCAAGCAATAGAAATGGAACTAAGATAACTATGATATGCAACAGTAAGCCAAAATAAAACCTTTCCTCACCAAGTTGCTTATGGCCATAGTGTTTTATCCCAGAAATAGAAACCGTATCTAAAACACTTTCTCTTCTAATAGCTCCCAGGACTACTATCCCAGGAATAGCACTGTTGACAGTGAGCTGGGCCCTCCCATATCAATCATCAATAAAGAAAATGCTCCACAGGCCTACCCACAGGTCAATCTAGTGAGGGCATTTTTCCCAGTTTACATTCCCTGTTCCTAGATGACTCTAACTTGTGTCAAGTTGACATAAAATGAACCATCACAGAAAGGAAAGATGTCCTCATTCTACTCTCTGGAAGTGTGAGGCCGAAATTAAATGCTTTCTTTTATAGGTCGCCTTGGTCATGGTGCTTTGTCACAGCAATTGAAAAGTAATGAAGACAACTGTGATATGGAAGTGTAAGCTAAAATACCTCCACTCCAAGTTGCTTATGACCATGACGTTTTACCATAGCAATAGAAACCCTAACTAAGACATTTTCCTCTCTTCTCCACCAGCAAAGTTCATCACCTACAAGAGACACAAATTTCCAACTTAACCTTTCCAACTTCTTCTGCCACAGATGTGGCCATGTAGTTCTCCTGCTCTGGCTAATAAGATATGAAGAGAGAGCTCAAGGGACTTTCTGGTAAGACTTTACCCCTAGTGAGAAGAGGGTGACATTTGAGAGAACTGACTTTCTTCCTCTAGGTCCTTCTGGCCTGGGCACCACCATGTGACTCCCAGAGCTCACGTACATAGATCACTCCAATGACGAGTATTTACCAAGGGAACCTGAGTGGATTGGTGAAGCTTGGGTTCTTTGTGACCATGCGAGAGAGAGAGGATTGTTTGCTCTCATACTTCCTTTTGGAGCGATGCTTCAATGGTCTTATTACGCAAGGGGCTATTTGTTGACTATTCTAATGAGAGTTGTTTTTAATTGTTTTGACAAGAACTCTCTGAAAACATTGCAAATGTTAAATGGTAGAAAAGAAAAGATGGGTATGAGATCCAGTAACTGTGGTAAAGGAAGTTAGGCAGAGAGTAGAGAGAGGGCTGAGAATCCAAAATCAAGGACAAGGGTCCAGAGTACTAAGGTAAGGGGTGTCAAAAGCAACAAGAAAAGACAAATGTTGGCCTTGGTAAAAAGGATTTATTGAAAAGATTATGGTAATACCAGAAACTGATTACTGCCATGGAGAATGATTGGACCATGAGATCCGCAAGTGGCTTTAAGGTCAGGTACAAAGGAATCTGTTTTTATAGAAGGAATTATTAAAGTTATCAGGAACTGGAGGTGAGACATCAGAATAAAGGGGTAGTGCCATGGAACAGGTGTTTTTCCCTCCTGTGATCAGCCAATTCTCTGGAAGAGACTTTAAGAAGATTGTCTCAAGTTCCAGTGTTCAAGAACAGGCCAAATCTAAGGGCTCTGGAGGAAGAAGGGATACTTGAGTCATGTTTGGTGAAATCCATATGGTGAATGTTTTGTCTAGATAGGAGAAAGTTTTTCTTTCTCTTTTTAAAAGTTTGTGTTCCACAGGTCCATTTCCAGTCCTTGAGCTGTAGACTTTTTGAAGATGGATAGTAGTAGTTGTTGGGGAAGATATGGTCCTAAGATGCAAAGCCATGTGGCCCAGTAGAGAGATTTAACAGTTATATCCATGCCTCAACTATTATTAGTTCATCCAATTTATACTAATGCACCAAGTTCCCTGCCTGGTAATCATCACAGAACATCACCATCAGCTTGACTTGGAGATATCCGGGAGTGTGGGCTTCTATATGAACATAAGAAAACCCTCTGAATATTCCATTAAAAATAAGAGTTTCAAAGTTATCAACAGAAACCTCTTAAATGATGCTGATTAGGGTACTGGTTGACTGTAATTCTCCTGGCACTACCTTGTCATAAATCATGTAGTTGCCTATACATTACACAACTTTTCTTTCCTCTTTCCCATATTTACCCCTTCCTAAATCTCAGGCATTTCATATAGCATAACAGAAGTTGTGAATTATTTCTCAATATCATGTCTGTTTTTTCAGCAGAACCCTCAAAAGTTTTCTAAGAATATAGCTGTTCACCTAAAAACTGCATTTCCCTTGCTGCTAGCATAGCTATGTGATCTTTTTATCCCTAATGGTACATTAATGAAGTGATATGTTCAGATTTGGGGAATTTATTTAAAGATAGTCAGGCCTTGTCTTTCCTTCACTTCTTCCCTCTATACTTGCTTCCTAAACTCTAAATACATAATAGTAGCCCAATGTGTTTCCAAACTAAAGCTACAGACTTAGTTTGGCTTCATGCTGGTTCCAGAGAGCTGGCATCTTTAAAGCCAGCTACGGGCAAAACTTAGGATGGAGAAAACAAGTGACAGAAACTGATCCAGAAACTCCCCAATATGTGTGTTTCACTAGTCAAGAATATTAAACAGCTGAGAAGCTGAATGGGAACAGATCTCATTGGTGGTGCACCTTAGCTGGAAGAAATGAGGATGGGAGAGGTTCCAATGGAATAGGAGGATCTAGAAGCCATACAGATCCAGGTATATTTCTTAGCTTTTTTAATTTGAATAGTTCTTAGCATGTTTTATCAGTTTCCTCTTCTATCAAGCAGTTACAATGATTTTTGTCTCTTTTTTTTTGCCTATTTTGAGAATGAAAGAGGACCACAACGTTGGAATAAAGGCATCAAATAGATAAAAAAAAAAAACAAGCCCCTTTTGTTGTGTGCATGTCGGGGTATCTAAAACAAGTCACTGTCCTTTCTGAGCCTGTTGCTTCAGCTGTCAAGTGGGGCTGTTCAGATTTGAATATCTCTGAGTCTTTTCCTGTTCAGATGTGGCTCAACAAATCAGGCTACCACATTGTGCAGAGACACAAAGCAACCTCTGATGCTGGTTTGATGGACACTGATTCCTGAGATCTCATTGGAACTTGGAAGTTGGTGAGGTTATGATAGCAATCAGAAATGACCCATAGTAGGAATATTTACACGGGGGACCCGAGGAGGGATGGAGTAGGGGCTGGTGGGGAGTTGGGGGGAGGGTTTGGGGCAGGGGAGAGAGAGGGAGAAGGGATTGACATGTGAAGCAAGCTTGTTCCTAATTTGAACTAATAAAAATATATTTTTTAAAAATCCACAGTATTTTTTAGATATAATTTAATGTAAAGATGCATAATGAATGTTTTAAACAGTTTTCACTAACACTTTCAGATATAACTTAATATAAAGATACATAATGAATGTTTTAAACAGTTTTCATCTAGCATTTTGATAATTGATATCCTATTATCCAATTATATATAGTCAAAGACTAAATAAACAAGGAACTTTCCCCTGAAATAGTTATCATTTAAGTTACAGCTTCTGACTTGCTGTACCTGATGATACAGGTGTATTTGTGTGATTTGATGTATGAAATTAAATAACAACTCATTTTAATCTTAATTTTAAAAGGGCAAGCCTTGTGCATCACACTTTCCACCCAACCCTGCAGTTTGCCAGCTGTTGAGCATTTATCTGCATGATTTTTTCTGTTGTTGTTTGATTGTTTTTTTGTTTGTTCATTTGTTTTGTTTTGAGCCAAAGTCTCTCTACATAGCCCCGACTGTCCTGGAACTCACTAGGTAGACCAGGCTGGCCTTAAATCACAGAGATTTACTTGCCTCTGCCTTCCAAGTGCTGGGACTAAAAGTGTGTGCCATCATTCCTGGCGTGCTTGTTACTACAAAGAGAGATTAATGCAGTCATATTTCCTTGGTTCTCAAGGCAGCAAATATAACCACTAGAGCTTAAAGTCAGTAAATAAAAGTTTGTTTATAATGTACAAAAGACTGAGAGAGAAGCATTAAAAGTTACCCAACTCCTGGATCCCGGGTGCCCTGGTCCAGCTCTGAGGTGTAGTAAATGGGCCCCTTGTGGCATGAAGGAGTTAGTAACTCTCCCTTAGTGACCAACTTACCCAGCCTTGTTGTGCTGTTGTTACCTTGGGTGAGCCATTTTATAATTTAATTAAAACAGGAGGCACTAGATAATGGGCTGATGGTGCTGGAAGCCCATCCTGGGTAAGAGGTAGGCTCCAGGGAGTAGGAAAAAGGTCGCCGATGGCACCAGGAGATCAGGAGCAGTTGTTCAATTATTCCAGTTAATCCGAACAAAGTAGATAACTAAGGCCCAGATTCACTTATCTTAGTGAGACCTGGGCTTGGAAAACATTGAGTGATGCTGGATCTGGGGATAACATCCACCTTCTCATGCCACCAGTTATAGTGTCCAAAGTGTGTTTTAAGGTACATCAGTTCTTGTCATGCTGGTGTTGTCCTAGTCCCTACCCCCAAAAG
Source organism: Cricetulus griseus (assembly GCF_003668045.3). Lineage (NCBI taxonomy): Eukaryota > Metazoa > Chordata > Mammalia > Rodentia > Cricetidae > Cricetulus > Cricetulus griseus. Next base: position 72,139,230 of record NC_048599.1, read on the forward strand.
TTCTCATAGCTAAATGAGTTTGGGAAACACTGACATCCCCAGTGGTGAACAGGTTTCCTTTCCTACACTACTCAGAGGTTTTAATGGGCTAGAGTATTTCTCATACTGTTGGGGTGCTGGGTAGAATTTTTCTGTTTCTGAACAATACATATTCACAATGCTCATGACTAACAGTATAGCTTATGCCATGTGCAAATTATTCAAATGCTTAGTATTCACCCAACTTAGTCAAACCCTATTCCATGAGCCAAGCTCATGGGCTATGCCTTTGGGTGGTACAGCAATGTCCAGCCATGGTAAATGTCTCCAGCTGATTTGTCTTGTGTTTTTGTTTTTGTACTTACTGTGCTATAGTCCAGTACTAAACTGTGTGACTCAGTGTTTAGCATTGCACTAAAGTCCCTGGCTCATTCTGTTCCCTAAATAGAGTCTGATTCTGCTCCAGTGAGCTCTCTCTCACTGGGGTACAAGCAGGTCAGGAGTGTTCAGCTGCTGAGTAAAGCTCAGCCTTCATCAAGGCCGAGCATCTGTGCCCACATGACAGCATTGCTGATCACCCAAAACACAACAAGAGTTGAGTCTCCAAGGAGGAGGACCAAGAAAGAGGGACGTAGCAAGAAGGGTCTGGGAGTATGTCCAAAGGGATTATATGCTTACCCCAGAACGGGCTTATATAGCCCAAGTATGATAAGATAAAGTGAAAAAGCAATAAACAAATTATTTGAATCTCTGTATGTAAAGGGCCAGTCTTGGGACATTGTATTCTCTTTGGAATGGGTCAAATGAAAGCCAGGCAAGTCCTCCGATACTAAGGAAAACAAGGGCTTCTTTGGCTTATTTCTGTCCTCCACAGACTCAAAGAGACAGAAAACCTTCCAGTATGACTTCCACAAAAAGAGTACAAATAGAAAGACCTCCTGAGGCCGGGCACTCTCTGGAAACAATTTGCACAGTCAGTCTGGGACTCACAGATTAAGGGACACGTGTCTGTTAGACTCGGTGGCCTTTGGCCAGCACAGAGGCAGCAGGACTCAGATCCATCTCCTGTTTCCAGCACTATTTCTCCAGAGTTTGGCAGGTGGGGCCTGTGTATGACATATTCCCCTTCCCTTCCTTCACCATCCCTGGTGAGTTTGCCTCATGCATCCACAGGGGAAGTCAAGTGTAAATAGAAAAGTCCCAGCTTCCAGGTCAAGCTGCTGTCAGAATTTCCCCCTTCTCTCCGAAATGCTCACAAGTCCCTGCCAGCTCTTTATTGTGTACCTGTCAGAACTGGCTCGGTCTAATCTGTCTGTGTACAGATTCCCTCCTCAGTGACAGTGTCACTGACCCAAGAAGTCCCTGGAATCAGGCTGTCTCTTTCCAAGCAAACATAGTTATGGCTGGGTGGTTTTCCTCACTCTCTCGCCAATCAGGTCTTTGGTATGAGGAGCTATTTCTTCATCAGCTGGGCCCATGTGCTGTTTATAGGGAAATATGTGCTGTGGAAGGAGCCTGTCAGGCAGACAGTGCAGGAGTTAACCATGATGCCCTACTTTCCAGTATGTTCCTACTACTAAGACAGAGCAAGACCCAGGGTGGGCTGGGCATTGGTAGTAGAGTTGTATTCTGGGGTCTCTTTGTCTAGAAGTGTTTAGCCTGTGTATTAGGAGGTGAAAGGCAAGTAATTTGTATAGAAATGGGTGGCCGCCATGGAAGTGGGGGTGAAGATCCTCAAGACAAATATACAGAGGAGAGAAGAGGACAGATTACTCAGTTGGTGAGAAGACATAGCAAGAAGAATCTGGAAAGAGGGTTGGAAAGGAGACATTAGAGATGTAGAAGGGGAATGAGGAGGACATAGCATCCCATCAAGTCAGGAAGGAGCGAATAAACAGTGCATTTCCTGAAAATCACAGATAAGGAGTGAGAAAAGAAATGATTGGTAACCATGGCCCCTGGGGGAGGCAGCCACGTGGTCAAGTGTTGCTATGCACACCCCACATTGCACATCCCTGAAGGTGAGGTCACCATTCACAATTTTGTCTGTGTGGATGATCCCTGGAGTTGCACCATGCCTCACCTGGGTGGCTTGTGGGAACCGCCCCACTGGTGTGAACCCTGCCAGCCAAGGGATGAAGGCAGAAGACCATCACTAGCCGTGAGAGTGAAGAGATTAGGTAGGGGCCAGAGCCCCCGAAGGTGCCCCTTGAAAAGTATTCGGTAGTTAGGGAAAGAAAGGAAAGTGTGACTATAAAGGCTTGAGGAAAGAGCCATCATGATTTCCACTTGAATTATAGCTTGATCTTGAGAGACTGGGCCTGACTTAGGGAAGGGGGAAATTAGCCAAGTGAGAGCTGTGACAGATGAGGAGGAGGAGGAGAGGGAGGAGGAGGAAGAAGAAGAAGGGGGGAAAGGAACCCAGTCACTCAGAGACAAGTATTTGAGTGTCTTCACCCTTTGCTGGACCATGGTTGTGGAGAGAGGGCAGCTTCCAGACTCACAGAACTTACATTGCTTGCATGAGCAATGCCTCAGGCTCTTGGATAGCCAGTGAAGAGCGGGGTTCCTCTGGAGCTGGAGTGGCATTCCTTGATGGGATGACCTTTGTGTGAGCAGAGTGCCCATGAAGACCAGGGCAAAGGTCATCCTTGGCTTTGACTTTAAGAGATGGGAAGAGTGCAGCATGGCTGGGTGAGAGCCAGCAAAGTCATGATGTGTGACCAGAGACCATAGCATCAAATTAGTCAGGCTTCTCAAAGAGAAGACACTCCCATGGGGGGTGGGTGGGTCCAGTGATGGGTGTGCATGATACATCATTCACCTGAGCCTGGGGTCTGTTTGAGGGCCTTAGCCAGCCTCCCAGACTGAACACTTCCAGTTTGAACAAAAGCCTTCTTCCAAGTCAGCCCTCGGGACTACAGCCTACCAGAGTCAAGACGAGCTTAACTTCATAGCTTTCTGTGAAGGTTTCTGAGTCAGGCCAATGCTGCGTGGGAGAGGAGGGCACAAATGAGTCTGTCAGTATACCTACAAAGACACAGATGCACTGATCTTTCCACATAAGGCAAACACTGCTGCCTTCCTGCTCTGTTGCTGGGCCCTGCCTTTCATCCGATACCTCTTCAACCTTCACACTATCAGGATGCCTCTCAAACTTCTTCTTGTGGTATTCCCTTGCCTCAGCTCAGAAGTTACACCCTTTTTCATCCCCATGAAGATCTCAAGTTCCTTAATGCACGAATTATCAAGAAGGCAATCTGATGGAAAGAATTCACATTGAAGTATCAGCCAGCTGGTATCACTGCCACACTTGCAAATTAGAGGATTTACTGAGAATATTTAGGATATATTTTCACCAAGGGATGAGCTTTAGAAAGACAGGAGCAAGATTTGGAAATGGGGCGCCTTTATTAGAATGCTGGCATAGGCTTGAAAGCAAACCTCTGTGTTAACAAATGAACTTGGAAGTAGCAGTGTTGTCCAAGGGAAGAGAGTTCCAAAGCAGCGCTTGACAGTGCGCAGGTTCCCAATCCAGCTTCTCTGGTTAGGGTTAAAAATAGCACATACTGTCCGTATAAAAAGCCGCAGATGCACAACTTGAACAGCCTCTGTGTATGTGTTTCCTGACTTAGTCTTTATGATATAGGTGCTACTGTCGTTTCCTTTCAGGAACACAGACTGATTTCCTTAGTCTTATGCTCGTACTTTTAAAATGTGGCATGCAAGCCCAGGCTGTCTGAGTCCAAGAGTTGTTTATCCTCTGTGCCACACAGTCACGTCTTGCCCTAACATGGTGGCCCTTGACCTGGCCAGGGCATGTGACAATTAGTTACAGCTCTTCCATGTACCAGGCCTTTCTCCAGGCCTCAGTTTTCTTATCTGAAGAACAGGGAGGTAGACTAATCACTAAAGAGAGTGAGTACGCCTGGGTCAATGAAAGTTTTGCCTCATGTATAAACGTCAGCTGGGTCTCCAGCTCCATTCCTCAGAAAGAGGTCATGCTGAGGTGATGAGAAGCACCCCCACTGGTTGAGCATCAGGCAAGCCCACCAATCCAAGAAAGATATGACATATAGGGGTTCCTACTAAAGCTAGGGCTTTGGGGTTGGGTGGCAGGGCAGTCTTGCTTTCCTAGCAGGCCTGAGCTCAACCAGTGAGTGACAGGGTCTCCTCCACAGCCCTGCCCAAGCTGCTTTCAAGGTGGGGCAAGTTGGGAGTGTTTCTCCTTCTTCTGGTGAGAGCCAAGAGGTCAGGAGGAGTGTAGCAGTGACAGATGGAATCTGCAAACTTGTTTGGAAACACCCTTTTCAAGCGCACCCTGAGACAGGATTAAGAGAACAGCTTTGGCCCGTTTTCAGGATTGTCATCTGCTGAACACCTCCAAGCTCATTTGAAGGAAGTGACAGAGAGACTGAGGTTTCAAATCAGGGCAATTGGCCTCCCCGCCTCTGCCAGCCTGCAGAAAACAAAAGCTCTCTTGTAGGAAAGCGACACAGCGCCATCTCCCGGCTGACTCTTGCCTGGCCCTTAGGGGCCTCTGGTCAAAGTCAGGACTCTTGTACTTCAAGGACTTTGACAAAAAACTGCTGGAGGGAAGGCATGCCCTGCCTTCAGGAGCTGGAGTGGAGGCATGAGAGTTGTATGCATGCTCAGATCACAATGTGGACATGCACATTGAAAGACAATTTGAACACCAAGTATGATTAACCCATTTTGTGAGCCAAAATTCCTCTACTTATAGTCAGCCTCCAAGGTTAAAATCATTGTGATTGAGGCTATGCACTCTGGAGCCAGTGTGTCTGGGTTTGAACCTCAAGTTTTATCATTTGGTAGCTGTCAAGTTTTAGGCAAATTACTTAGCCTTTTGGGGCTGCTTTCCTCTCCTATAAAATAAGAACAATGTATAACAGTACAATGAGGTTATAATAGTACATATTATAATAGTACAATAACTACACTAAGACTATTTTATTTCAAGATAGGGTTTCTCTGTGTAGCTCTAACCATCCTGGAACTCACTCTGTAGAGCAGGCTGGCCTCAAACTCACAGAGATACGCCCGCCTCTGCCTCCCAAGTGCTGGGATTAAAGGTGTGCACCACCAATGCCCAGTTTACTAAGACTACTTTTATCTTAGCTTTAAAGACAGAGAAGTTCTGAGGAATAAATGATTTATATGTATGGTACCCAGCCCATGTAACACCTATTACTATTTTTATCAAATGGGATTATGTACTGTAAGTACACCACTATAAATAGCTAATAAATGTTCAGTGTCACAAACAAGAAAAAAAAAAAACAAGAACAATGGTGCTATTCACTTCAGCACCATGTGGATGTGGGTGAGGTGGTACAGCGTATGGCCTATGATAATCATTCGGTGTGTACTAGCTGTAATTATTCAACTAAGTATGGCTCGAATGCATTTCCACCTTCTATAGACTCACCCATCAAACTTCTTTCTAATTTTTGGTGGTCAATATGTCCCAGGCAGAGAAAGTTACTGTTAAAGGCACAATTTTTGTCAACAAGGATGCTACCCAAACTCTACATTACCTGTAGCAGATATAAGAGTCATGGTTGTGGAACTCCTGTGTCTTTAGTCTTTATTAAGTCAAGCTAGCAAGGCAGCAGCTTGTTGATGTTGTAGACTGACTGACAACACTCTGGAGTACTGGCTGGATATGTCCTTTCTCCAATGTAGGGCAAGTTTTCATGCTGGGTTTTCCTGCTTTCACCTGATAAGTATCCTGGGGAAGCCAGCTATGTGGAGAAGGGTTCTATTCCTAGTCCTCCTGCCATATTGCAGCCACAAGCATCTCGAAAATCCCACCGTAGGTGGGATGCTCACAGATACCGATGGAAAAATTCTTTCCACCTATAAAACCAATGGCGAGGACACAGGCTGCCAAAGTCAGAGGCTGGCCTTCCCAAGGTCAACCATAAATCAAGGTGACCACATGTCACAGAAACCAGCTCTGGAGTCCTGATGGGGTGTGGGACCTGATGACAGGGGATTATCTCTTCCCATCCCGTCTGCTGCCAGGGAAGCCAGGCATGCGCCTGCTCATTGCCACCAAGGAAGCCTTCCCGCTGTTTAATGAGGGCTAGCTTGCCCTGGGAAGGAGTGCCTGGCCTGCACATCTGTCTCATCAAAGGGGTCAGAGGCTTTGGACACAAAGGTCTCTCAGACCTCCATTCTCTGGCCTTTATCACTCCCAGAAGCCATCCTGTTAACGTGCTCAAACAGCCGTGACTTTGCCTCTGCTGTGTTTGGAGAGCTCAGCCTAGTGAAGAGGGAGGAGCCAGAGGGAGAGAGCCCTTTGAGTCTCTCAGACTTCGCACTTGACTGCCTCTCCTGAGGAGGACTGAACCATGACTCAACTGGGTTAGAATGTTTTGTTAGCCAAACCTTGTTTTGCTTTAAAACCACCCAGGTCTCAAGAAAATAGCCTCCAGGGAACTTGGAGGGGAGCTGCCTCACATACAATCTGTTTACAGGGGACCCTAGAAGCAAGCACCAGCCAGGAGGCCTCATCCTGATGGCTGTGCACCTGGAGGTCATGAACCTTTTGCAGAAAATGAAGACACATTAATGTTTCCAGTTGGAAGGACTGAAAGGATGGTAAGGCTGCCCCTGCTATGGAGCTGTAGAGTTCCAGCTTCACTTGGGGTTTAGGAGTTGAGCTCAAGGCTTCACCTCTGTGCATCTCACCTTCCTCATCTACCAAGGGGATTAGCAATACAACTGTGAGTACTACATGACAAATGACGAAACCTGGTTCATCTTCTCTCATGCTCAGCGCATGGCCAGGTATCAGATACTTAAGAAAACATGTCAGAAAAAAGTTAGCTCATTAAATGTCTTTCCATTGAAATGGCTGTTGGCTCATTTTCGTTTTGTGAACATGTCAACAATTGCTACCCACCTTCCTGATGGCGGTGGTGGATGTGACATGTCTTAATTATGTGGTAAAAGAAGCCTTCTGGTAGCTGCAGCAATGTAGCTTAAGAATTGTGCTAGAAAGGGTCCTTAACCAGGCCAGGTAACAATGACATGAGAATGTCCAGTATACTCTGGTGGGCAATCAACGCCCTATAAATGATAGGCTCAGCTCTCAATTTCCTTCTCTCCACATGGACTGTCTCAGACTGTGGTACAGTTGCAATACTGAGAACGGTATGCAGCACAAATTAAATTAAAAAGAGAAACAAGAGCAGGCCATGGTGGTTCACACTTTAAATCCTAGCACTCGGGAGGCATAGGCAGGCAGACCTTTGTGATTTTGAGATCAGGCTGGTCTACAGGTCTACAAAGTTCTAGCACAGCTCAAACTATGGAGAGTGGCCTAGTCTCAAAACACCAAAAGTGCCATTGATTTATGGATATTCAAAGCCTTGGATATCAACTCAGTTCTTTCTCTCCAGCTTAGGGGAAGCAATTTAGAAGATAACATGACTAGAAGAATAATCTTGAATCTGCTTTAAAATTGTTTAAAACTCATCTAACACAGATCGAGCCATCATCAGTAACACATTATTTGAGAATAGACTCAAAAATGGAGTTAATCAGAAGCCCTTTAAAACAAGAGTGCTCTTTTATTTTTGAGGTTACTTAAAGTGTGTATCAATTCCCTATGGGTAGTGTAACAAATGACCACAAACTGAGTGACTTAAACCAACGCAGGTTTATTATCTTATAGTTCCCATGGTCAGAAATCCAACATGGTTGCTGGGACATGCAGCTCAATGGTACAGTTCTTGACCAGAATGCATGAGGTCCTAAGTTCATGATCCAGATGTCCAATAAGGACTTCAGTAGCTAAAGTCAAGGCTTGGCTGTATTTTGTCTGGAAGCTCCAAGGGGAGAATTTCCTTGTTTCCACAGCTTTTAAAGGCTGACTCATTTCTTGATTTGTGGTGACTTTCCATTTTCAGAGCCAGTGATAGTGGCTGGGTCTTTTTTTACAATGCCACCTCTAAGTTCTGACATTTATCTCCCTCTCTTCCTATCTTCCATTTATAGTCTATGTGATTGCACTGGGTCCCCTCCCATCAACTTCCATTCTAAAGATCAGGCAATGGACCGCCTTAACTCTTTGCTCTCCACTTGCTGTGTCACATAAGATAGCCATGGGTCCGAGTAACTAAGATATGGACATGTTTGGTGGTTAAGAGGTAGCATCTTGGCTACCATATAGGATAAACTTGGAATGTGTCAAAAAATAACTTGAAATCTATTCACACATGTTGTTGCTTTAATCACTATCATTAGCAAGTACCCAGTTAGCCACTTCACAGCTGATATGATGGGGGTCCTTGGGTCCTGGTGAGTGCATTAGCCATGTGAAAAGATAGGATGGCATGGCAATTTTACCCTAAAACAACAACATATTCAACTGTAGGAACTGTTCTTTTCATGTTAGAGTGATGACAGCAGATGCCAGTCGGCTTATTTTCAATCCACTTGGTGGATGTAAAAGTTGATGCTTCAGCAAGGCAAGACTTTCTCGGAAGGAGGAGGTCTTGCTGGTCTGGGTGGAAACTGTTCGAAGCCTGCACCAGTTGAAGCATCCGAGCCTAGAAATCACCTTTCAGCCTTTCCCACTCTGCCCCTTGCACATCTCTCAGGGTGCAGAGTATGGAACCCACAGAGCCCAGGCCTCTCCTCTGGCCTGCGATAACTGCTGCTTCATTCTGCCAGCCATAGACTCTCCCAGAACTGAATGAACTATCATTTGTAAGCATAAAGTTTAGTAGCCTTAAATGCACTCACACAGTCATGGACCACTCTTCCTTACTCTTATTCTATAAAACTGGACATTTAGACCTCCATCTAGGCCTGGTAACCACCGTTTTACTTCATTTATCTGTGAATTAAACTACTCTAGGTAACACAGACAAGTGGTTACGTGACACTTGCCTTTTGTGACTGCTTTGTTTCACTTAATTAAATGTCCTCCAAGTCCATTCATGTTGTAGCATATGTCAGAATCCCCCCTTTCCGGTGCTAATATACTATTGTATCTTTGTGTGTAACATTTTGTTTAGCTGCTCCTCTGTCAATGAATGCCTGGTTACTTTTGCCTTTCAGATATTGATAATGATGCTGTTACGAATATAGGTGTCCAAATATCTCTTTGAAATGCTCCTCTGAGTTCATTTGAATGTGGGTCACAGTGTTTTGTGAGCCATCACCATTCTCCACAGCACCTGCGAGCGAAAGCACAAACCTGTATTTAAATGCACAGAGGGCTTCTCCTCACGAGGCCAAACAGTGTTGAGTAAACCAAGGACCTGAGGAAATGCAGGCCCACAAAATCACCACAGGTCATGCTAGAAGATACAAACCAGAGATCATCTGTGCCATTGGTTCTTAGGGAAGGTGTTGACCTGCCAGAGTTCAATGCCAGATCAGAAACCAAGTTACAGCTCTGGTTCAGTGTTCTCCCAATCCCACAACACTCTCTGCCCGCTTACACAGAAGGGAATCTGTGTCCAGAGCTGGGAACGAGGTCCAAAAAAGCTGACAAAATGTTTTGTTGGCCCTGAGCTCTAAGGCTGTAGGCCAACGTGTCCTCCATGGAGAGTGAGCAGAAGGTGAGGGCCTAGGAGTCTGGAGTGTGGAATCTGATGGTTTTCTTGTCTCTAGCGTTGGTCTGGCTTCTGTGAGTCTTAGAGGCCTATGTGTAAAACAAAGGGGCTGTGAATTAACTTGGGGAGTTTATTCATTTGTCCAGCACACATTTATTCAGAGCCCTCCCTAGCTACACATCCTGCAGCTCTTGAAGATACAGTAATTTTAAAGGAGTAATGAACACATGTAGTGCTGTCTAGGCCAGACACTGTGCTGAGATTTTTGTTTTTACGTGTGTGGGGGGGCGGGGGCACATGCATGCCACAAGGTGTGTGTGTGTGTGTGTGTGTGTGTGTGTGTGTGTGTGTGTGTGTGTGTGTGTGTGTCGGTGAAAGGACAACTTGTGGAAGTTGGTTCTCTACCTTCATCATGTGAGACTTAAGGATCAGACTCATGTCACTTGATGGCAGGTGGCTTTACCTGCTAAGCCATCTCCCCTGCTCAAGAATTGTCCATACAGCAGGGTGTTGGTGGCACACGCCTTTAATCCCAGCACTCGGGAGGCAGAGGCAGGCGGATCTCTGAGTTCCAGGCCAGCCTGGTCTCCAGAGCGAGTGCCAGGGTAGGCTCCAGAGCTACACAGAGAAACCCTGTCTCGAAAAAAACAAAACAAAAAACTTAACAAAAAATAAAACAAAACAAAAAAAACCAAACAAACAAAAAACCCCAAAACAAAGAACTGTCCATACATATTAGTTTGTTTAAGCTCTAGAACAGCTGTAGGGGGTGATACTGCTAGGATTACCATTTTATATTCGAAAACCCTGAGAGAAGTAAGGTTCCTTGTTCAACCACACAGAGAACATTAGAGGTTCGTGCAGGATCCAAACCCAGTGCACTGAGCAAAGGCTGTGTGTTCAACTTCTTAGGACCTAATCCTCAGGAAAGTCACACCCCGGGTGATAATACCGATTCCTATTTACTAAACATTTATCACATGCCCAATCATGCCAAACGCTTTATACCCTGGCGGCATTTACTAATTTATTGTTGTTAGGGTTCAAACTCAGAATCTCATGCATGTTAAACATACCTCTAAGGTCTGTATTTAAACCTCACATGAGAGGGGAACAATGGATGAGAAAATTCATGCCAAGATTTTACAGTCTGACTGAGAAGTATTATATCCTTGCTCCACCCTCCAGTCCAGGGTTTGACTGAGCAGCAAATGAGATGAGATGTGGAGGTAGGGTTTGGGCAGCATAGGCTGCCTGGTCATCTCCTATGTGGAGTTTGCCCTACAGGCTGGCCTTGCTCTGTGGAGGCATCCCAGAATCGAGCTGGCATGTTGGCTGTATTGGGCTGCTGAAGAGGTAGGTGGTGGTCAAAGCCCCTGGGATGAACTGTTACAGCAGCCTCTATGTGGACACGAGCAGAGACCACTTTCACACTGTGGTTTCAGAGACCTTCCCCTAAAAGTCTCCATCCCCCCAGACTAACTGATGCCTAACACCCTTAACTGCTGTTAACGCCCTCCTGCACCTCTGGCATAAATGGTCTGCCCAGACCTGTTCCTGAGAGCAAATTCTGGGGCATAGCCTGTCAGCCTCACACAGACTCACAGAGAAGGCTAGAGAAGCCCCGGACTGCCTGCAACCATGCTGGGGGTTTAGAAGAACAAATGAACGGACAAATGAGCTGATGGACAAATGAATGAATCAAGCCCACCTAATCAATGAAAGGAAGAACAAAGGCACGACCAGGGAAAAAAGAGTAAGACAGACTAGTCCTGCCTCAGCCCAGCCTGGGTTCTGACTACAGTTCGTAGGTGAAGGATGGACATTAACAAGCAGCACCAGGGCTGCGGTGTAGCTCAGTGATGGAGTATGTATTGTTTATCATGCTTGAGGCCCTGGGTTTCACCCCAGCACCCCCCCCCCACCAACCACCACCACCAAGCAGAACAGAATTGCAATTCTAAAGCTATCCCATTTGAGATTCCAAAAAGGGGACCCAGAAACCATCATCTAGGCATCCCCCTCCTGGAATCCTCTGGAAAAAGTGCCAGTCATTTTCCCCTTTGCCTCCAGGACAGGATTAGAGGGGTGCCTGATGCTTCCTCCCATTGGTACCCATGTGAGGGAAGGGTCCTCCCCCACTCCCTGCCCCCTCTGGGAAGCCACACAGAACTCCAAGTTAATTAAAGCCTCCACTCTGAGAAGAAGGGAATGTTCCATTTGGTAAATTTAGAAACAGCTGGTTAGTTTCAGCCATTACTTTTGTGCTAACATCAGTGGAGTTCATTCAGCTCTGTCTTTTCATGAAGCTGTCCTTCCAAGGCTACCTGATAGCTACTAATTGCTGCAACTACATTTCTGAATTGCAAATTTTCTGCACTGATAAAAACTTTGATTGCCTGTCAGCTACACATAAGGAAAAGATCAGCAGTGCTAAATGAGGGGTTCCACGCTTGGATAATAATGCCTAATGAATTATTCAGGAAAGAATGCTTGAATGAAGCAAACAATTTGAAGGGTTACTAGCAGCCGTAACAGTTCAACAGGCAAAAGAACAAAAGTATCATCCTGAACATTACACTAATGATTAAAAAATGCGTATTAATTCTAGATTTGGAGAAAAAAGAAATGCCAACCTGATTTTAAAGGTTAATCATTATTTTCTCAGTAATGCTCTGATCTCTGGTATGGGGGGTTGGTGAAGGGGAAGAACCCTTTACCAATATTTTGGGATGTGTAATATTATGACATAATAGAGTCATATAATTTCACACACATCATTTAAATATTGTAAATTTCAAATTTCATTGCAAAAGATCACACACACACACACACACACACACACACACACACACACACACACACGAACCTAACAGTGTGGCAGTAGAATGCTCACTCAAGAGAACTTTGTTCACTACTCACTGCACCAGAGCTAAGGATCCCCTCCTTTAAGCAAGGGGCCCTGTAGAAACAGCAAAATGAAATAAGATGTATGTGATTAAACATATGCAAATACATATCATAATTAGTGACTCTTTCTGGCGGAATTCGAATGTGTTTTACACATTTTGCAAATGCGTTGATGATACCATTAGAAAATTCTCTTAAAGGCTTCTGCCCATTGGGTCTGAAACCCAAGAAAACAAACCAATAAATCAGCTTTTAGCTCCTGTCCAATACTGACACATTTGCTGCTTTCATAAAAAATATATTTCTACCACCCAAAGTGCTAATTTGTTTTGACAGATGCTGTGGAATTGCCAAATATGGGGGGGGGGAAGTCCTGGAAACCATAATGCAAAACTGTATAATTAGAGATGTTAAAAAAAATAGGAACACAACCACTGAGATATTATGATGGATCTTGATGTTTAAAAATAGCTTCTGGGGGCTGTGCTTAGAAGTCTCAAGGCAATCAGCTCACCAGCAGAGCATCTTTGGAAGGCATGGTATGGTACCAGGACAATTGTAAAAGTAGTGTTTAATTGCTAAATATGCTGCCAACCACTTAGCAGTTCAATGAGATTTCCCCCCAACTCAAAAGCCTATGGTATTAGTCATCAATTAGTAATTTTATTATAAAGATGTTTAATGTCAACACAACACTCTTCATTGCTGGCTGTGACACTGTGAGATGGTGGCTGCGATGTCTGATTCAGAAGACTGACCATCTGCCAGTGCCTGTGCTCTCACAGCTGACTAATGCTCTCCCCAGAGGACTGGGGCTCCCTGTGTTTCTGTTGCTGTCTTTTTGATATCAAAGTGAGGTTGATAAACACTTTCAAGGCACAATTAAAAAACATTTTCACTGACCAGTTGCTGCCTATGGCATCAGACAGCTTTGTTGTAGTAACAACTTGTTTAATGGTGTTGATGTGCAGACAAAATCAAGTGCCCCTTTATCTGGTCCTTACCTAGCTCTTAATTATCTGTGACTTTTCAGGTCCTAGGAATCATGTGAGGAAATGCCATTTGGTGTACATCAGGCAGAGAGGCAAGACAAACGATGGCCTTTTCAGGTTAAGGCTACAGGCTGGAAGATCCATGTAAGCTAGAACTTACTCTATGAGTTACATAATATGTGGTTCAAATCAACCCAGCCACTGAGCTGTATCCTTATATGCCAATGGGTAAAGCCTGGAATGAAGATCAAAACTCTCTACTGTCTTTTTAAAGAAAAAAATCAGATTGTCCCATTGTGATTCTATTTGCATTATATGAAAGTGTCTTAGTTACTTTTCTATTGCTGTGATAAGACACCATAACCAAGGCAACTTCTAGAAAAGCTTATTTGGGGCTCGCTCTTTCAGAGGGGTAGAGTCCATGACCATCATGGCAGGGAGCATGGCAGCAGGCAGGCAGACATGACACTGGAGCAACAGCTGAGGTTTCACTTCTTGAGACACAGCCACAAACAGAGAGAGAGAGAGAGAGAGAGAGAGAGAGAGAGAGAGAGAGAGTGCAGATGGTGCCAGCCTTTTGAAACCTCAAAGCCCATCCCCAAAGACACACCTTCTTTAGCAAAGCTACACCCCCAGTCCTTCCCAAACAGTCTCACCAGCTGAGGACAAATGTATGAGTCTGATGCATATCAACACGGAAGTTACAAACTCTTAGCTCAAAGCAAGAATGACACCTTGACTGAACCCCAGGACTTTGTGTGGTAAATGGGAGGGGAGGCCTCAAAGTGGAGCAGTTAATGTGCTAGAGGCTACTCAGGCAAGGCTACTCAATCTACAAAGCAGATACTATCTTTAGTGGTTTTTCTTTCTGTTTTCTGTTTATAGAAGAAAAAAAGAAGTGATATTTCAAAAAGTCAAGTTTCCCAAGACTTGAACCAGAGTCTCCCTGATGTGCTTCACCTTTGGGCATATAAAAGAGGAGGGAGAGTGGGTACAAGACTTGAACGTCATGCAAACCTTTACTTTTCAAAGGAAACCAGGCTTCAGGAATGTGGAGAAAAGAGCCTAAGTATCATTGTCAGCTGATAGCAGGACTGAGATCCACAACTCCTCCCTTTGTACCCCCTCAGCGCTCTCTTAAGAGCTGTGCTGCCCAATAGGACAAAAGTGGGAGGAGCCCCTACTTTATCTTACTCATGAAAGACCTTGGGAAACTCCAGGCCGTATCCAGCACCATTGGACTTCTACAAGTACCTGGTCTCAGCATTTGGAAGACTCTGAGCCTTGTGAGGCACATGGACTTGATTCCTGTCATTGGTGTGTCTGCTCTTGTAAATCTGTCTTCAGTAGTGGTGACATTGTCACACCTCCCAAAAATTCAGCATATGCTCTACTGTTGCATGTACTCATTTATTCTCACTCTTGTAAGTAGATAACATTATTAACCTTCATTCTACAGCAGGGGCACTGAGTGCAGGGGTGCTGATAACCTTCTCCAGCTACTCATAGCAAAGACTGGCTTTAAACCAGGCAGCGTGGCTCTCGAACCTGTCTTGCAACTATCAGTATCAGTGGATGTCAATAAAGTGACACCAGAGTGACATGATCATTTCCCCCAGTGTAGAGACACTTTGATCTACATTCATTAAACTCCTGACTATGTTTAATGCTCAAAGTAGGAAAGGGCTTCTTTCTTTTCATGATATAAGAGAATCCATGCCATAAAGAGCTCAGCCATTAGTAACAGGACACTAAACTTGGATGGGCTGGACCCACAATGCAGCTGAGTTGCTGGATTGCTTAGGTCCTTTGTTCTGTAGACTGGTGCCTCTCATCTCTCCTGAGGAGTAATAGAGCTCTTTGAAGACTTATTTTATTTTTAGAAGGTTGATTCATTTCTTAATATTCATCAATCTAGGAACATCGATGGGCTTTGGGGTATTTACAGTTTCTAATACTCAGACCCCAGGACACATTCATTCTTTCTAGCTCCTGTGAATCTAGGAGGTGCTGGTGAGATGAGGAACTGTCTGTTAGAATGCTAAATTGATTGCATTCATCCAATCCATATCCCTGTGCAGTGGGATTTGAACCTAAGCTGGGCAAGTGAATTAACCCTGTACCCTCTTGGCCTGCCAGCCCTCTAGGCAAAGCAGGAATCAAATGGAATCCCCCTTATGCTAAGGGGCTGCAGAACTGTCAATCAGAGTGAGAGGTCTCCGGAGAGAACATAATGAGCGGTGGCCCCAGGGCAGGGGAGCCACGTTCCTGAATGTCCTCAGCGGCACGCCGCCATGGAAGCAATGCATGCACTGGCATGTTTCTGGGCTAATAACAAGAGTTTTTGATTTGTTCCTATAATGAAGGATTATGTCTAAGCACACCAGCGAGTAGCAGGAGACTGTCAACACCCAGGTGGCCACTTTTCTAAGAAGCTGAGTGAGAGCATAGGGGTGATTTTTCCAAGGGGAAATGCCTGCCATCCCATCGCCATCCAGGCAGGAAAAAATAATCAGTGAAGGTGATGAGCAGGTAAGGAGAGTTTCAGAAGAACAACGGCCCCTCCAGCCTCTTCTGACTGTGAGTCCATAAGAGAAGGATGAGAAAAAGTAAAGAAATTACCCTCTTTCCATTGACAGCTCTGGGCAGTGTCAGCCTCTGGGTTGTATGGATGCCTTGGGGAGAAAATCCACTTCTCCCACAGTGTCAGCCTCTGAGCAGAAAGAAGAAAGGTGTGTGCTGGGCTTCTGCTTCTCCTCTCTTTCTGTCACCCTTACCAGTGACTTTATCCAGAAAATATTGTGAGCCTGCTCAGAAGCTGTGGAGTTGCAGTGTGTGTGTGTGTGTGTGTGTGTGTGTGTGTGTGTGTGTGTGTGTGTGTGTGTGTGTGTGTGTGTGTATGCGTGTGCTCACATTGTGGCCTTAGAAATAGGGTCTGTTCTCCTCTGAAGTGACCATTTGTTCTTTAATAGGACAAGAGCTTGAGTGCCAGTTCCATCTCTGCCACTTCCTGTCTGTCCCACTGTCTGACTTCCATCCAGTCCTTATTTACAGATAGACAGCACACTTCCCTCTTTTCTGTGCTATCCTACCAAATGACCACCCTGCAGCCAGGTGGGTGACCACGCTTCCAAATCAGAGTGAGGCTCCTTATTGGAGAGCTGAACACACGAAATAGCACTAGTGTCTGCTTGCTCTCATTGGCCATCAGACAGCATCATAGTTGCCTCCCCTAGAACTCCAGATCCAGCACAGACCTCCCCTCCTGGGGCTGGCTGGTCGCTCCTGAATTGAATGTCACAAATGCCACTTCGTCTTGGCATGGTGCTAGAAGGAAGATGGAAGAAGCAGCAGGAGTCATCTGTGTTGCTCAGCTCGCTGCTAAGCTTGCTCTTCTTATTCAGTCAACAGTCAGAATCTCATCTGTACCCCACATGCCTCGGAGATACAGAAATGGACCCCAGCCATTTTTACAGTCTGTGACAGTTTGAAGTGCTTGGCACAGTATCTGCTGATTCTAAGGGCTTCTGTTGAGTGGTCTGACTCCAGAGTCTACATACACTGTTTC
Source organism: Cricetulus griseus (assembly GCF_003668045.3). Taxonomy (NCBI): domain Eukaryota; kingdom Metazoa; phylum Chordata; class Mammalia; order Rodentia; family Cricetidae; genus Cricetulus; species Cricetulus griseus. The sequence goes on from NC_048599.1 coordinate 72,156,275, forward strand.
TGCCCTTACCACCTGGCCCACCCCTCACCATACGGCCTGAAACCAATATCTCTTTATCTTCATGAGGCATCCTTTAAGCCCAGGGTAGCTTCAGCATTGAGGAAGGAGGCTCAAGGTGGGTTCTGGGGCTTCCTCTCACTCTTTTGTCTTTTTCTTTCTGCTCTTCCTCCTCCTCATCTTTCTCTCTCTCTCTCTCTCTCTCTCTCTCTCTATATATATATATATTATATATATATATATATATATATATATTATGTGTGTGTGTGTGGTGTGTGTGTGCGTGCACGCACGAGCACACGTGCGCGCGCATGTGTGTGTGTTCATGTGTATGTGTGCAGGTTTACTCGTGTGTTTATGTACACATGCGCAGGGAAGCCAGAAACTGACATTAGGTGTCTTTCCCAGTCATTCTCTGCCTTCCCTTTGAGGCCGCCTCACACTGACTAGAGCTTACTGAGTGGGCAGGAGGACTACAGGTGTGTACTGCCATGCCTGGCTTTTTACCTGGGTCTTGGGATTTGAACACAGGTCCTCACACTTGTGCAGCAAACACTTTACCAAGTGAGCCATCTTCCCAGGACCCGGTGTCTTTTCAAAGTGAACCATCAACCACACAGTTGGAGATCCTTTTCTTCCTTTTCTCCCCCCTCCCTTCTCAACCCACGGTGCCTTGTGACATCTCCTTTCTCTAGTATGACACTCCCAAATGGGTCATGACCCACAGGTTGAGAACCACTGGTGTGTAGTAAAGAGATTTAGATGTACCCTCTCAGGTCAAGCTAAGAAAATGGGGGCCGGGAGGTGGTGGGGTACACATTTAATCCCAGCACTTAGGAGGCAGAGGCAAGCAGCTCTCTCTGAGTTCAAGTCCAGACTGGTCTACAGACTGAGTTCCAGGACAACCAGGGCGTGTAATGTAATCCCATTTTATTGTTGAGTTCTAAGAGTTCTTTGTGTAGTCTAGATCTGAGCCTGTGTAACTGATGTATTACTTCTTGTTCTTTAAAGTGGGCTTCTTTTTATGTAAGTACCAAACTATTTCAAGGACTCACAAGTGGTATGAGTGTTTAGAATTAGAGGATTCTTTGGCCAAGAAAATACATAATGACCAAAGAACCTGTGGTGGTTTGAATTCAACTGGTCCCCATAAGTTCATAATAAGTGGCACTAGTAGGAGGAGTGGCCTTGTTGGAGGAAGTGTGTCACTGTGGAGGCAGGCTTTGAGGTCTCATATATGCTCAAAGCCACACCCAGTGAGACACTTCTCTTCCTGTTGCTTGTGGATCAAGTTGTAGAACCTCAGCTCCTTCTCCAGCACCATGCCCCGCCATGATGGTAGTGAATTAAACCTCTGAAACTGTAAATCACCCGATTAAATGTTTTCATTTGTAAGAGTTGCCATGGTCATGGTGTCTCCTCACAATGATAGAAACCCTAAGACAGAAGCTCCATCCTAAAAAAATACCCCCAACATGTCAAATACAGTTGCAGTTTATTAATCTGTTGGGTGCTAGGCCCATCCAAGAGTTTCTCAGAAGCCCTGATGAAAAGAGAAAGGGGACACTAGTTCTGTGTCCTTGCACAGGGGCAGGCTTGGCAAGGTCTGGTGTGGGACTGGGGCCAGGGACTTCGAAGGAGTAAAGTTTGGTTCTTGAGAACAGCTTTTCACCCCCATCCCCGGGAGCTGTGGTTATCAGTCCCAAGGCCACTGTGTGCTAAGTCTGTGACATACTTGAGAGATCCTGTGATCCCTTGATGCAACATTTCTTGACAAGATTCCTGCTGACTACATCCTGTTTTTCTTCTGCAAGCATTATATAAGATGCTGTACTTCTTAATAAACTTGCTGGAATGAAACCAGCTCATGCCACATCTCTTGATTTTAGCTTTCTATTTTCTTATCCCTGGTCTTCCCCATCAATACCTTACCATTCAGAACCCTTATTCCTGCAGGTTCTAGTCATTAATCACAGCATAATGAGATAAAAATGATTTATTGTGTGTGTGTGTGTGTGTGTGTGTGTGTGTGTG